>NW_006921615.1:6733068-6758454 GCF_000298275.1 Orycteropus afer afer
AATAAAAATAAAATAACATTTAAAAAAAAAAAGATTTTTCCAAAAGATTAAAAAGAGAACCCACAGAATGGGAAAAATATTCAGCAATGACATATCAGACAAAGGCCTTATCTCTAATATTTATAGAAAACTCCAGCACCTCAACATCAAAAAGACAAACAATCCAATTAAAAAATGGGCAGAAGACATGAACAGACACTTCACCAAAGAAGATACTAAGGCAGCCACCATGAAAAAATGTTCGTGATCATTAGCAATTAGGGAGATGTAGATCAAAACAACCATGAGATATCATCTCACTCCAGAACTAATAGTAAAGTTCAACAAGACAGAAAACAACAAATGCTGGCAAGGACGTGGAGAGACTGGGAGACTCATACACTGCTGGTGGGACTGTTAAAGGATACAATCACTGTGAAAAGCAGTATGGCAATTCCTTAAAAATGTGGAATTAGAAATACCATTTGATCAGCAATCCCATTACTAGGTATATATCCTAAAGAAGTGAGAGCCAGGATGAGGACAGATATATGTACACCCATGTTCATTGCAGCACTATTCACAAGAGCAAAGAGATGGAGAAAATCTAATTGCCCATCAACTGAGGAATGGATGAACAAACTGTAGTACATACACACAATGGAATACTATGGAACCCTAAAGAATAATGTAGAATCTGCGAAACACTGCATAACATGGATGAAGTTGGAGGACAATATGCTGAGTGAAATAAGTCAATTATAGGAGGACAAATACTATATTACTGCATTACTGTAAAAAGTCAAGGAAGTTTATACATGGAAGGAAACTTTGTTGGTTACCTGGGATGGGGGAAAGGGAATTTCTAGATAGGTTGGAGGGGGAAAAATGTATATATATACATGTATGTATGTATGTATATATAGAGAAGAAACCAAAGATTATTAGTGTTACCAGGGATAGGAGGGAGGGGGAAATGAGAAACTTTTGTTTGGGGGCATTGAGTTTATGCTAATGTTGGTAGAATATTTTGGAAAAGGATAGAATAATGATGGCACAACATGAAAAATGCAATCAGTGTCCCTGAGCTGTAAATACGGAAGTGTTATGTTGGTGAATGTCTTGTTGTGTATGTTTTCACCATGATAAAAGTGAAAAAAAAAAAAAAAAAAAAAGTGTGGTAGGCTCTTCAAATCTTGTGCCCTTTCTCCAGTGGAAGACTGATTAACTCTTTCTCCATGTCTTTAAAGGACCTCATGTTCCCAGATCCAGGGCTCTGCATTTGTTTGGGAGTGAGCATCAGCTGGGGGAAAACGTGTCAGGGGGAGAGGTATTCCAGTTACCATCAGAATGGCCCATGTATCCGTGTGTCACTCTGATGTGAGCACTCCAGACATGTAGTCCCTCCTCCCCAGCATTTCTCAGTCTAAATCCCCTCCTCTAACCTTCCCCAATGTACACACACACTTCAGCTTTGAGGGACTAGGGTTCTCACCTCCTTCAAGCAGATGTGAAGAGCTCTTTGAAGCATACCCTTGCTCTTTTCAATCCTGACTCTCAGGTTGGACATTCTCAACTGCAACTTCTTGGGTGTGGACCTTGGAGAGGCCACTTCCAATTTGTCCCAGCCAGGGGGCCTGATGACAAGCTGTTTCTGTAGAGGTTTGGAAGTCGCCAAAAACCTCTCTGGTGCTCCAGCTAGGAGCAGCCAATGGAAGCTGCAGCCGGGACCCCTCCCACCTTCCCAGCTAGTGGCATCCCAGCCTCCTGCCTCTCTCTTTCCCTCCTTCCTGGCCGGGCAGCATCTGGGTCTGCAGAACAACTCGTCCGTCCTGTGGTTTTCAGAGTGAGCCTCAGACTCTGCAAAGATGTTTTGGAGGCAGATCTTCCTCTCCTGTCTTTCGTCCATTGTGCTTCTGTCTTGTGAGTATGGGGAGGGTCAAGGACGGACTGGTATAAGGTAAGTATGTGATCATATGACCTAGGTAGAAAAGGGGTATGATTATTGCTAATTAGCAATAATTTAGCAGTGCTGTGCTGTGCGTAAAACAATGTAGGGAAAAACAACTTGCCTAGTGGTTTCCTGGAGAAACTGGCTCTGTGGCTTGTATGTGAGAGACACAAAGGGGTCTGACAAGTTCCTCAGCTTGGAAAGGACTGTCTGACCTGGCTGGGGATGAGGGCTCCACTCAGCACATAGGGTGGCCCTCACTCCACGCTCTTATCCCACAGTGCTGCGGGAGGGGGCTAGTGTGTCAGTGGGAACCCGGCTGGCAGCAGCAGAAGAGAACCAGGAAGGTGAGTGCAGGGGTCATGGGGAAGGGCAGATGGAGCCAGCTCCTCTGCGGCCCTGGCACCTCTGTGCTGGTAATGACAGCCTGTCTTGGGTTTCAGGTGTCAAACAGAAGATTTTCATGCAGGAATCAGATGCTGCCAATTTCCTCAAGAAGTGTGCCAAAAGATCCCCTAAATCCCGAGATGAGGTCAATGGTAAGGATGCTGGCAGTGTGTGGGCTCTGCCTGCTTTCTGCCTGTACCCTTGGTTTCTTGCTCTCACAGTTGGTCAGGCTGGAGGACAGAGGCTGAGGGTTAAGCCTAGGCCTCCAAGTAATTAAAGTTCATGTAGTTCTGAATGAAAAATGACACCATTCTATCTTTGGTTGTAAGCCACCTCTTGGATTTAATACACTGTTAGGGTGAGGAACAGAAAGGCTCAATGACACACCAAGTGCTGATTTTTCAGAAGCAGATCTCCAGGCCTTTCTTCCAAGGTGCCTCTGGGTAAACTTGAACCTCCAATCTTTCAGTTAGCAGCTGTGAACATTCAATGTTCACGCCATGCAGGACTGCACATCATATGCACTTAACAGTTGCAAGACGCATTCCAATATTGGAAAGTTAGAAGTGTAAATGGGGAGATACATGTTCCAGACTGGAGGGGATTATCACTTCTGTGGATGCTTTTCTGGGTATTAACCACAGAGGACCTACTGTGCAAGGACATCATTGCACATGGAGGGCATGCAATGAGGGAAAGAGCAGCAGGACTGGCAGCTGGAAAATGTGGGTTTTGGCGACAGCTTGGTGCTGAGTGTCCTCAGGTCAGCCACTTCCTCTCCTGGGCCCCATGAAATTTACTTATTTATAAGACCTTGTGAGAATTACCTTCATCCAGCACTGTTTTATAAACTTTTAATTCCAAATGCATTTTGGCAAGGCTTTCAAGTTTGGTGTCACACAGCCTGCAGTAGGCCTATGTCCCCATGCCTGGTGGTTCACTCACTGCCTTGACCTGCCTGACCCTTGAAGATATTTGAGTTTTCTATCCCAAACTGGATTCTTCCAAGGACTTTGAGCTCTGCCTGTCCCCTAGGCTGTGGCTTGATCCATTGCTTGTGTGTGCCATGAATAAAGTCTTTGTCTCCCTCAGCACACCAGCAAGGTAACGTTCCCATGGCAGATGCTCAGTAAAAATAACAGGGCTGTTTTCAAATGATGATGAGGGACAGAGATGAAAATGCTTGGAGGTGAATTCCTTTTTTTTTTTTTTCTTAAATTGGATAAGTATAACCACACTAGGAAAATCTCCAGGCCTTACACAACTTTGGTCTTAAAAGTTGGCACATTTTTGGATTTTAAAACACTGAAAAATAGTGATAGAGATTGACTAGTTCTCAATTGAAATCAGGGAAGCAACCTTTTGGCTGACTCCCAGTGGAGAAGATGGCATGAACTTAGGAGAGTCAAAGACTTTTCATCTTCAGAAAAAGTTGGTGCAAGATGAAGTCTGAGGGTGCTTGGCTCAGACAGGAAGATTAGTGTGTGAGACAAACCCCAGCAGTTGTGGGAGGCTCCAGAGAGCCTGGTGAAACCTGGCACTGTGCATGAGTTCACTCTGCTGTCCTTTAGTTAACCCCTGTGGGTGGGCAGGAGAACAATGCCCAATTAGCTCTCAAGTTGGGTAAGAGGCAAGAGACACTTGGATAAACTTGAATTTGGAACCAGGAAGCAGGCATCTGACATCTCTAAGCTTCTGGGGGAAAGGCTCCAGTTACTTTTGGATGAAACAAAAAACCACATCAAACTCAATGCCATCAAGTTGATTCTGACTCATAGAGACCCCCATTGGTTTTCCAAGGCTGTAAATCTATAGAAGCAGACTGCCTCATCTTTTTTCTGTGTAGTGGCTGGTGGGTTCAAACCACCATCCTTTTGGTTAGCAGCCAAATGCCTTAACCACTATACCACCAGAGCTCCTTTACGATGAGAGGAACTAATTTGATGAGATGCATGTTCTTGAGAAAGACATATACTATGCATAGAATGCCTAGTATAAAAATGCCATCTTTTCCTGAGAATTGTAATTTTCTTATTCACTGCTGAATCAGAGATTCAATTTGTCACACCCCCTAAAGGGAAACTTGAAAAGATTGTTTCCTTTCTGGATTACCTAAGGGATGGAAAATGCTTCTTTAGGAATTAGTGGTAACCCATTAAGCACCTGCTTCCTAAACCATAAGTACCTCTCACCTCACCACACTTTCTGGTGCCAGCAGCAACAGCGATGCTCACGTTGGGCATAAGAGGAAGCATTGTGTGTTCTGGGCCAAGAGACAAGTGTGGAAGCCTAATGCTCTGGGCTCTAGTCTCAGCTCTGCCCCTGAGGAGCTGTGTGCCCTTGGTTAGGCCACTGCAGCTCTCTGAGCCTGAATTTCTCTTAATGTATGTGGATGTGGGTATGAACTGTGGATGGGAATGGATTGGAGTCCCAATCACTTATGCCACCCTAAAGTTTCCTGCAACTGTTTGTGAAAGGGCAAAAGTCTGTGAAGATTTACCTAAGAAATCTACACTAAGATCAATTCACTGATAACTTGATTTTTCATCTGGTAACTAGTATTTAAGGAGTTCCTGGGAGGTGCAAATTATCAAATACTTGACTACTAAGCAAAACGGTGGTTGGACCCTACCTAGAGCCACCTCAGAAGACAAGCCTGGCAACTTGCCTCCAAAAGGTCATAGTCTTGAAGACCCAATGGAGCAGTTCTATTCTGCACACTTGGGGTCTCCATGAGTTAGAGCTGAATCGACAGCAATTAACAACCATTCTTACAATTTACTTATTAAGGTAAACTCCTTACTTGCAAGGATTTGAAATGATTTAACAGTATTATTTTACAGACAAATACTTTTTTTGTTATTTCTCCCTGTACGCCTATAATGTAGGGTAAGGAAAGGGACTGCTGGCGGCCATGTTTCTCTGTTTTCCTCATCAAACCTCACTTCCTCCTGCACATGGAGTTGGTGCAGGCAACAGCAGCACCTCGGTCTCCTCCCCTTTTACGTGAGGGGAATCACATCATGGGAGTGAGGAGTTTTTAGGGACTAGTACTTCCTGCACCTACTGCCCTAAACCAACATCCTCTACCTACCCTCATGGACTTTTCCATTTGAAGCCCATGTTAAAAGAAAATAGAGAGGTCCTAAAGAGTTTCTGGGTGGTGCAGACAGTTAATGTGCTTGGTTGCTAACCAAAAAGTTGGAGTTTGGAATCCACCCAGACGTGCCTCAGAAGAAAGACCTGGCGATCTATTTCTCAAAGACCAGACACTGAAAATCCTATGGAGCACAGTTCTCCTCTGACACACGTGGGGTCTCCATGAGTTGGAGCAGACTCCATAGTAATGGGTTTCTATTTTTGTTAGAGGGCTTTGAGTAATTCCCACCAGGAAACCCTGATACTGAAGAGGGCAATATAAAGACAGAGCAAAAATTATGAGTCCTCTGGGCCGACAGAGCCTGGTGGAACCACTGAGCCTATGGCCCCTAGCTGCCCTTCAGGTCTGGAATGGAACCCACACCTGTGGTTTCCAGCCAAACAAAATATAGGCATATGAGTTGAACATTTACCTCAAGTAGATCCTCTACTTAGAGAGAACAATCATGGGAGAAAGAAGGGCTGCTTATGCACAAGGAGACAGCTCAGGAGGCAGGAATGTATGGAGGGATGGACACTGGGAAGAGTTAACTATGGGGAGGAAATGGGAGGGGAGCTGTTGCATTGTGGTAAACTGTGGTCAATGACATGAGACAAAGTATATGTGAACTGCTATATGGAAAGTGAATTTGCTCTGTAAATCTTCACCCAAATCACAATAAAAAAAAAAAAAAATTATGAATCCTGGAAATGCATGTATCTTATATTTAAACATCTAAAAGCTAAAGAAATTTCTCAGGCAAAATTACTGCATGGGTGTGACAGCTGCACTGTGGTGAGCTGTAATGTGGTAGCTCAAGGGTGGCTCCTTCTGGGGCACAAGATACGGGCAGTTGAGCTTCAATAGCCAACAGCCAAGGCCTACTTTACTTGTTCTCAAGAACAGTTTTCAGTTATCACTGGGGGTATATTTTCCAACCACAGAAGTACCTCTAATTTTATAATGTGAAAATGGGATTCTTTACGAAAATGTTTACAACCAAATTATGTGGCAAGCGTTGACTACACAATAAGGGGTACCTGTCTTTGGTATTCTCCACCATCAGGATGTTGACCTTAACCTCTCACGGCCTGTGTTCATGATCTATTTCTGTGCAACAAATTACCCAAAACTTAGCAGCAGCTTAAAACAAAAATTTATTGCCTCAGTGTCTGTGGACAGGAAGCTGGAGGCCTCAGGCTCAGGGTCTCTCACAGGTTGCAGTCAAGGTGTTGGCAGGTTCTGCAGACATCTCAGGTTCAGCTGGAGTGAGATTTGCTTTCAAACTTACCTCCATGGTTTTGGGCAGACCTCAGTTCTTCACTGTTACCAGCAGAGGACTTAAGTTCCTTGCCATGTGTGCCTCTACACAGATAGTGGACAACATGGCAGCTGACTTCTCTGAGAGCAAGAATGAGAGAGCTAGAGAGAGAGAAGCCCAAGATAAGGCCAGACTCTTCTGTAACTTAATCTCAGATGTAACATCCATCATTTTTGCCATATCTCTGTGACAGGTCCAGCCCACGCTCCAGGGGAGTGGACTACACTTATGAGAAGGCGGGAACCATTGGGAGCCCTCTCAGGGCCTGCCTACTGCATGCCTTGTGACCTGAATAGATTTCTATCAGAGCAGCTTGGTGCCACTTGCTTTAATATTTTCCTCCTTTAATGGGACTCTAAGCCTCTTAAGTTGAAAGACCGACCCTTCCTTGCTTGCCTTTTTATGTCCAGTGTAGGGAAGTTCAGTAACAAGTGCTCAAAAATATTGAATAAACTTGAAAATATTAATTATTAATATAACTTTAAATTGGATTTTTCTCTCATGGAATTAACTTCTGATCATCAGATTTGCAATTGACCTCCTCTACTTGGATAACCACTACCTTTATGTTAGTGGAATATCCTCTGAATCACCTTATCTTTTGAAGCTTCCATCTTCCCGTTTGTAAAATGAGGTGGGTGGATCAGATGACCTCATAGGTCCTTCAAGTTTTGTTTATTTTTGCTACCCACACCACTGTTCATTTCCAAAACTTTTTCATCACCCAAAACCAAGTTGTTAAATGTAATTCAGGAGTAAATCCTTTCAATGAAGCTCCCACTCTTAATACTTCACAATCCCTTCCAACCAAATTAAACTTCTCAGGCAAATGACTGGTGTCTGTTACATGCATGAGTCTCTTGGGGACAACTCTTGCCTTTTTCCTTTTTACAGCGGAGAACAGGCAGAAGCTGTGGGTTGATGAGCTGCGGAGAGAATATTACGAGGAACAAAGGAATGAGTTTGAGAACTTTGTGGAGGAGCAAAATGATGGTAAGAGCTCAGTTAGCATCTTCAGAGAAGTGGGACTTTGTGGAAAAAAATCGAATGATTTGCATCACTTCTCCCCCAATTTAAATTTGGTTTAAATTGGTGGTAAGGAAAGATCTGGTTTCAACTCACATCCATGGATCCTTGAAAAGAACAAATAAGAGAAATCACAAATGGTCGTGAGGAACTTGGAAGAGAATATCTAATTAACCACTGGCTTGGGGCTGTGGGGATGGGGTTTGTTTGCTGACAGAATAGATATAAAATTCATCTCCCTCCCTCCTCTTACTTGGGGAGGCATGTGTTCACTGACTCAGCCTTTGAACTAGTGGCTTAGCTATGGTAGTTGGCTGAGAGTATTTTATTTTAAACTCACTTCCAAGTCCCTTGGATCCACGTTCATGTAATGTAGGAATGACTTCATTCTGGAAAACCAAGAGCATCATTTACCAATTCACTATAATCTTCATTTTATCTGATTGAACAGGAAACTCAGAAAGCACTGGTCCTTGCTGCCCTGCCTTGCATACTCCCCACCCACAACACCGACAGCTGCAGCTACTCCATGGCATTCAATCCCAATTCCAGCCCCCCAACAGCACGAGAAAAGCAAAACCCAAACCCACTGCCATTGAGTCCATGCCGCCTCACAGCGGCTCCCATTTGGTTTCCGAGGCAGTAAATCCTTATGGATGTAGACTGCAGAGTGGCTGGTGGAATTGAATCAACAACCTTCTGGTTAGCAGTCAAATGCCTCAGGCACTATACCACCAGCGCTCCTTCACAGCATAAGGCAACCTGAATATTTCTACATATTTGTTCACAAGTAAACACAGTTGCTGTTAGTGCCCTTGCTAAGCCTTGGCCTTTTGCCTCTTACCAACAGATAAAGGGGATAAAAAAAAGTCAAGGGAGCTCAAAGAAAAAGCCAGGCAATTGGCACAATCAAGACATCTTGATTGTACTAAGTCCTCAGGGGAGGGGAGGGTATATTTTGGAGGGGGAATGGGGTAGAGGGAGGCTCTGTCTTTGAACCACAGCCTGCTACAAGGAGGGATTTGACTTTGCAGTGTATTAAATGACTTCAAGCATCACCCACAAGAAGCAGTAGGAGAAATCAATGACGTCAGACTAGCATGCCATTATGTGTTTCAGTCTTTTCCCAAAACTTCAGATAGAAATACTTCTGAGCAAAATCACCTCGCAGCTCCTGGGTGCACATGAGCTCAGCTGTCCAGTTAAATTACCTGTAGTAAGTCAAATGTGTCTGTCCTTAGCTTTCTTGCTCTGATGGATTTGGGAGGGAATCTATATATGAAAAGGATGAGACTGTCAGGCACCTGAGGGCGGCAGGGCATCTGTTCCTCTGCAATGTGGTGCCAGGAGAGCCCCACAGGCAGTCCCTGGGCTTAGATTCCTGCAAATCACATACTTCAAAAAAGTCAGGCTGCTATAACTCTCACAGGCAACATATTCTTTTGGAGACTTGCTTACTTTGTTGGACAGCTTGGTGAGAGGCATTATAAAAATGAGAATGTGGCCTCCAAAATTCCATCAATGTAATTTATACTCATATTATTACTAACTGCATCTTACTGTGTGCGTTTTCAAATGTTTCTGGTTCAGATCTGGGTAAAACACCTCCTCTGTTTTCCATTTCATGGAGAGTGAGTTAGTTGGATACCAAATGATAGTTTGTGCCATCGAGTCGGCCCCGACTCATAGCAACCCCTCCTTGGGTTTCCGAGGCAGTATCACTACGGAAGTAGGATTGCCCAACCTTCCTTCTGAGGAGTGGCTGGTGGGTTTGAACCGCCAGCCTTATGGTTAGCAGTCAAGTGCCTTAGGCACTAAGCTACCAGAGCTCCTACCAAATGACAGATCCTCTAGCAAACTCAGAGGATCCCTAAACTCAGGGCCTCGTGCCTGTCCCACAGGGGTGGGGGGTGGAGAAGTCACTGCAGAGCAAGGCACTGCCTTTGGGGACTGTAGTAACAGCAGCTGTTGTCACTGAAGGAGCACTTCCTATGTCAGGCACTGAAAATCTAATACAACCAACTGTGGAGAGAGGTCTTATAATGTCCATTTTTACAGTCTCAGAAATTGAGGCTTTAGAAAGGATGCCTGAATTGCTGAAGGCAACATAGCTAGTAAGGACTAGGAGGACTAGGACTAGTACGCCCTAGGACTTAAACTAAGGTATTTTTGCCAGCCAAACTTGTGTTCTCACAAATCAAGGATGATCAAAGCATGAGGTCTTGGAGGTCTTCATTGAAGCAGGAATTGGTCCATGAGGATGGATGAAGTGAGGTGGGTAAAGCAGAGTGGCCCAGTAGGGGGGCTCCCCAGGGTCACGAAAGGCTTAAGTGAAACAATCTAAGAAGAGTTTGGCATGATGTAGGGGGAAAACATCAATGTCTACATCAAAACTATGCTCTTAAAATTGGCAAGAGTAGGTGGTCTATCTGGCCTTTAGAAAGACCTAAAAGAGCCAAGAGCTAATACCCAAAGCTCCAACTGGGGCATGACTTTGTGAGCCCCAGGCTATCTCTGGGGTACCAAGTTACCTAAGAGTATTTTTCAGCACCAAGGGTAGCGCTGACATCTTAGCTCTCACCAGGAAGAAAACATTCAGGAGCCCTGGTGCTTGAGCACCAAGTGGTGACAGGGGCCCTTCTTGTTGGAGTGAATCTTGGCCCAAGCCTCTGGGCCTCCCAGGTGCTAAGGACTGCAGGGTCAAGGCCACAGAGGATACTAGTTTCTCTAGCACCAAAATCAAGTTCACAGCCTTTATGATGAAGTCCACAATTGAGAAAACAGGCAAGGAAAACATCTTGGGTTTTAGAAGATGTGATCTTCTACATTCCCATGCTCCAAACACTTTTCATGAATACTTTCAAACACTGAGGGCCTTGTGCTAGTGCTTTAGTCTATTATCTGTGATTGACGTCAGAAGCCTAATCCCCAATTACACAAAGGCATTATTCATAAACATGTCTTCTCAAAGACAGTAAAATCAGGACTTTCTCACTCATTAAAAACTCCTGTTTTTAGCTTTTAACTATGAAAAACTTCAAACATATGGAAAAGTATATGGTATAATGAATGCCTTAAACAACCATCACCTAGAATAAAAAATTATCAAGATTTTTCCACACTGACTTCTTTTGGTATTTTTTTCCAGTTAGATTTTAAAATATAGCTTTAAAAGTTTTTTTGGAAAAAAAAAAAAAAAACAAACCCAGAAAAGTGTAGAGGAAAATATTATCCATACTATCATCACGCACAAAGTTGACAACTGTTTATTTTCTTCCAGTAGTTTTTTCAACATGTACCTTGTATCCCTTAGTTGTTGTCTTTTCTAGCCAGGGATTGCATAAGGCTCTTCTTTTTGCTGGTTCTGAGGGAAAGAACACTGAACTGGAAACCCAGGCTCTGTCTGGTCTCTGCTCTATTGGTAACCAGCTCTGTGACCTTCACCTTTCTGGGTCCTTATTGCCTTATCTGCAAAATGAGGTCTTTGAACTCAATATTCTCTTATACTTATTCCAGCTCTGGCATTCTAGGGTCTGAGGTCACAAATGAACATGACACTTTGTTCATGTTACCAGGGGGCAGGCAATTTCTCAAACTGGGCTGCAGCTGCCCAGTATGCGTGGCTCTCCTTAGATTGCAGCACCCCATCCAAACATGACATCTTTACCTTTTCTCCACAGAACAGGAAGAAAGAAACAGGGAGGCCATTGAGCAGTGGCGCCAGTGGCATTATGACGGCCTGTACCCATCATATCTCTATAATCGTCACCACATTTGATCTCATCTTGAAGCAAATCTAGAAGACAGAGCTCGAAACCCACATATGTATCCCAAGTGTTCAAACAACTACCTAACCACACAAATAGGATCCTGAAAAGGGTCTCAACTTGGGGTCTGCTGTAGGAATCAGCCCTGGTAAAAACACATGCCTCTTGTTCTGATAGATTACAATGTGCTGGCATTTGCTTCTTTGAGGATGATTCTTTGAGGTGAGCAAATGCCTATGATACCTTCTAGCACAAAATCTACAGTGATTTCCCCTGCTTAGCCATTGTTCCTAAATTAACTCCCATCTGAAAGCACAATTAAAAGAATCAAAGTAAAGAAGAGAGATGACATTTGTTAATTGCTTACAAACAAAATCACTGAATCAATGATGTGTATCATCTTCTCCAAATCTCAAACTGAGTAGTGTCAACTTGTCTGAGTGACAATGCTATTCTCACTGACTTGGGGTGTTTCAAAGCTTGGGGTGATACACAAATAATTTCTTTTAGAAAGATCAGCAAAAGGCTGGTCCCTATGAGGTGGAGGTTAAAGATGTCCCAAATATCCAACTTTCCCAACTGCTGTATCACTGCATCATCTCTAACATCAACTCCTCCTCTCCTCTCAGGACTTTCTCTCATCTTAGGGTTCCAAAATTCACTGCAATGTCTCATAGAACTCACAAACCACCAAGAAAATGGCTCACCCAGTTGTGGAGGCTACAAAGTCCCAAATCCATGGATCAGGCATCAGTTTGAAGGACTTGCCTCACTCATGTGGTTGCAAGGGCTGAGGAACCTAAATCAGCAGGTCAGATGACAGGCTGCTGGCTGAGGTTCCAAGAACTCTAGGTCAGACGATGACCAACCAGATGCAAAATCCAGAGCAAGAGGGAGCATTTTGATAGAGCGTTCATATATACTGGATGCAAACCATACCCTCAAGGAAACTAAGGAGCATGGTGACTTGAGTCACACCCTCTAGTAAGACTATAACTCAAGATACAGCCCATTCTAATCCTGCCTCATTAACATAATAAGCAACTCACTCCAAAATGGGATCATAACCACAAGCACAGAGGCTAGGATTTGTAATACATAAAAAATGGAGGACTATGGCTATGGTGGCTAAGGCACTTGACTGCTAACCAGAAGGCTGGCGGCTCAAACCCACCAGCCACTCCCTGGAAGGAAGATGGGGCAATCTACTTCCGTAGTGATACTGCCTTGGAAACCCAATGAGGGGTCGCTATAAGTCGGGGCTGACTCGACGGCACATAACAACAACAACATGGCTAGAAGAGCTGTATTAAGTAATTCACTGCACTGCAAGTGAATATTGCTCTACTCTTCCTAGTATGTCTCAGTAATTAGTCACATCAGTGAGAGAACAATACTAATACAATTTATTTTTGGTAAAACCATTCTCTGAGGTTCACTGAGCCCAGGTACTATCTCAAGTCTTTGTCAAGAGTCTTAAGGTTCAAGTGTGATCTCGTCATCTCATCCTTCAGAAGCCAGGGTCACTGCAAGGACAGTAGTTAAAGCAGGTAAAATTCAGTCTGGGTATCATTGGCCTTTCTTCATAGTGTCCCTTTCCTCCTTCCCAACCTCTCTGCTCTCCTGCACCAGACATCTGTCCTACTTCCATTATTGCTCTCAACTGACCTCCAGGAACTCCATACTCAGAAGGCAGAAAAATAAAGATCAATAGAAGCAGGCACAATCTGCTGGGGTCACATTATTATGGAAAATAAAGAGGACTCTCAATGAAGAATAAGCGTACACTCTCAGTCACGCTGCTACCCCCAGCCCTGGGCACTCTGCTTCCCTATCACTTGGGTCCCTGGCCAGCAAGGCCAGCCTGCTTTTGAGGTTGGGCCTGCAGCAGTCTAGGCCAACTTTGCATGGCGATTGCTTTGAGGAAAAATGGCTTCAATTATAGTAAAAAATTCCCCAGAGGCAAGAATGATTAATTAGATCAGGACACTGCAATGAATGTATGTGTGTGTTTATTTGTCTGTATAATAGTCTTCCCTGTTTCTTTTTTTTTTGTTGTTGAAAATATAAACAAATATGTACTCATTCAACAATTCTTACATGCACAGTTCAAAGAGCTGGTTACATTGTTCATATTGTGCCACTATTCTCACCTTCTCTGTGCATTTCACCACCAATGACTTAGACTCACTGTCTCCTAAACTTTTCATCTGTGCTTGAAAATTACTGTTGTTCATTTGGTCTCATATAATTCTTTAAAAGAGTGTAACACTCAAGGCAAACATTATGTTAATTGAGATAAACTGTTGTTTAGCTTAGCAATGACTTCAGGGGATAGCTTTGGTTGCAGATTTAAGGATTACCCCAGGGCAATAGATTTGGGGTTTTTCCCAGTCTCAGTATATCCAGGAAGTCTTGTTTGAATGCATGTTCCTCAGTAATTTTAAAAAGGCTGAGAAAGTCTTGAAAACAGTCTAGTGATTAAGTGATTATGCATATTCCAAATCATCTCATCTATAGTCAGCCCTGTGTTAACTCACAGAACTCCAAGCAGGAGCTGAACTCGCCTTGGGAAGGTGGGCTGGGTACTGGGCAAACTCCCTCATCAAATACGGTTACTAGGGCAGGTAGGATAGAGGCAAATTTTCTTCTTAGTGCCAAGGAGTTCTGGGATTCATAATTTGGAAATTCAGGTTTGGAGCACAATTCAAGTCCCATCACAACAAAAAGCAAAGCAGTGTCCACCGTTTTAGTGGCACGACAATGTGTAAAATGTTGCCATTAGCGAGTGTCAGTAGCTGGGACTTGGGAGTATTTTAGTGTGCAATGTTGGGGATGACTAAAGTTAGGTTACTAGTACATCTTAGTTTTTGATGTGTGTCTAAGTTGGTTCAATCAGAATGCTACCCAAAAGGAACTGAGGAAAATGAGAAGTTTCCTTAGGCTTAGAAAACACACACTAAATATTCCACCTAAAACTGCACTTCACCACTTGAAATAGTCTTTACATTTCAATTCATTCTTGCTGTTAGGTGCCACTGAGTTGATTTTGACTCATAGCAACCCTATGTGACAAAGCAGAATTGCCCCATAGGGTTTTCCACACTGTAATCTTTATGGAAGAATTTTGTCAGGTCTTTCTCCCATGGAGCTGCTGGGCGGGCCTGAACCACCAACTATTTGGTTAGGAGCCCAGTGCTTAACTGTGTGCCAGCAGGGCTCTTTATTCATTCTTACCCCACCATATGTGTGTGTGTGTGTGAGTGTGTAAATCAAACCAAACTCACTGCCATCGAGACAATTACAACTCACACCAACCCCCACTGGGTTTCTGAGGTGGTAAAAGTTTACAGAAGTAGATTGGCCCATCTTCCTTCCATGGAGTAGTTGGTGGGTTTGAACCGCCAACCTTCCAGTTAACACTCAAATGCCTTAGGCACTGCACTATCAGAGAGCCTTATGTATGTGTGTATAGATATACATACATAAAACCAAGACATTCCCACTATAAAATTATTAGATATAATATGTGCTCCTTGTGGCATTCTAAATCAATTTAGAAATCTATTACACAAAAGTAGAGTCTCTTCTCTGCCTCTTCAATTCTACCCTCAGGTGATTCCACCAGTCACCTCACTGCCTCCCGCAGGGCAGTTTAAAGAGAAAGGCTGTTTAGGAAACAGCTGCTTGCCTCAGGCCTATCATGCAACTTTACATTAAAATTTGACAATGGGAGAAACTGGCATAAAATGTGGCAAATGCCACATTTCATTACTTCATTATTTTTACTTATTACTTGATGAGATTCAATTATTTGAGAGTAATGAGTGTTTCAAAGTTGTGAAGCATAAATCTCAACAGCAAGGAATGGAGTTATGCTGGTTGCCTTCCATGCTCCAATCGCTAATCTAGACTAGAGAAATCAGTCAGTTTGAGTACAGTGTAGCAAAGGTCAGAGAGGTCTCCTTTATGACTGACTGTGCAGGAGACTCATACACAGATTCCATCTGTTTCCTATGCCACCCTCACAGCGGAAGAACAGGGAGCCTTAGTAAGATGGCAAAATGTACCAACTGCTTCAAAGGTTTACTAGTTTAATCCCTAGGTTTGTTCTCTTGGTGTAGGGCCTCTCCTAGTACTTAATCCCAAACCCAGATTAGAAATCCTTGCCAACAGCCATATAAGAACAACACATGTCAAATGTCACAAAACAGAATATATTTAGATTGTTAAACGGAAAAACATTTTCTCTATAAACTTTCACCCAAATCACAATAAAAGCAATACAAAATAAAAAGAACAACGTATGTCTATCCTTAGCTCCATACCAAGTGAAGTGAGAGCTGGAGCCCCCAGTTGGACATGGTTAGCTGGGGAGTGTGCAAGCTTAGCCGATTGATAGCTCAGATCCTGAGTCAGAACTGCAGCTTACTGGCCAGTGATGCAAGTGAGTTTGCACTCACTCACATGAAACTACCCTCCTGGAGACTGGAACGCTCAAACAATGCTGGTGGGACTATGAAATGGTGCAACCATTGTGGAAAACAGTATGGTGCTTCTTTTTAAAAAAATATTTTTATTGTGATTTGGGTGAAAATTTACAGAGTAAATTCACTTTCCATACATCAGTTCACATACTTTGTCTTGTGACACTGACCACAATTTCCCACAATGCAACAGCATTCTTCCCACTTCCTCCCCATAGTTATCTCTTCCCTGTGTCCTTTCCTTCCATGCACTCCTATCCCCTGGAGCTGTCTCCCTGTGCATACACAGCCTTTCTATTCTCCCATGAATGTTCTCTCCAAGGAGTGTATCTACCTAATGTAAATACTCAGCTCATATTATGCCTGTCTTTTGTTTGGCTGGAAGCCACAGGATTGGGTTTAATTCCAGACATGAAGGGCAGCTAGGGACCATAGTCTCAGGGGTTCCACCAGGCTCTATCAGACTGGCAAACCTGGACCTTTTTTTTTTTTTTTTTAATGATTTTAAGTTTTGTTTCACATTGTTCTCCCACTCTATCCAGGATCTCATACACGGATCCTCCCTCCGAGTGGTTGACAGTGGTAGAGTATGGCGCTTCTTTAAAAGCTGGAAATAGAAATACCATATGATCCAGCAATCCCACTACTAGGTATATATGCTAGAGAAGTAAGAGCTGTGACACGAACAGATTTATGCACACCCATGTTCATTGCAGCACTATTCACAACAGCAAAAAAATGGAAACAAGCTAAATGCCCATCAACAGATAAATGGACCAACAAAAGCTATGGATGCACACACCATAGAATATTACACAATGTTAAAGAACAATCTGAGAAACATCTCATAACACAGATGAAGTTAGAGAGTGATATTAGTTAATTACAAAAGGATAAATACTGTATGAAATCACTATTGTAAAAAAGTCAAGAAAAGGGTTTCATACCAAAATAAATATTCTTTGATGGGTACAAGGGGTGGGAGGGGGAGGAAGGTAAACCACTAACTAGGGGGTAGATACATACTAACTTGGGTAACGGGGAAGGCAATAAAAAGAAAAAATATAGAATTTCACTTACACAAAGTAAATAAATGGAAAATCTCAAAAATACAAAAAGCATCTGCCCTCCTGGTTGGCCAGAAGCTAGATGCCAAGCCAGGCTCTGAGAACCAGATTCAGTCAGTCCTTGACTCTCTAAGTTGGTAACCCCTGCTTTCATGATTTATTTTAAACATGCCCGCTTGTGCAGTACAGGAAAGGCAAAGTACTGTTTTTTCACCTCAGCCGGGAAAGCAGGGGTATCATAATCTGTTTATATCAATAACACCTCCAGGTGCCTTTGGGCAAGAGAACCATTTCCCTTTCACCTCTGCCAACAATCAGGTGGCAGCAGACGGATTCTGATTCACACACACAGCTCACATCCAGCCATCTCACAAGACTTGCCATGTGTCCACAGGAACGGAAGCCAGGGCCATATGTCAAAAGCCAAGAATGGTTTGGATGACGGGTCAGCATAGAAATGTAAAACAAACAGCCTATCCTTGCCTTTTCAATGGCCAGCCCTGGCATACTGGCTCTAGATAAAAAATGCTGGCAGAAACAGGTTGAAAAAGAATTCTATTACCTCGTTCTACCCCAATCCTTAACAATGGCTCCATTATACCTCGGGTTTTCAAATTCCTCCCACAATTCCTGCATTAAAAATCAGTGACAGTCATTTCCTTGGCAGGGAGAAGCATGCCAATAGAAACATGACCAAGAATCTGGGCAGACACATTTAACAGGAAATTAATAATGGGGCAATTTGTATTTTTAAAGAGGATTGACCATGTCATATGTGTGGCCTTGGGACATTCTTTTACTTACCTGTCTCTGCTCTTCCATTATTGTTCCCTAGTACTTAAAGGGTTCCAGGTAAATGGTTGAAAGCAAATTTGGCAAAGGATAAGCTGGTCAAAACTCAATATTGTATTGAGTTTTGCATATTGTGGCATGTTATTTTCTTAAAAGAAATTTTATGTCTATTAGTGTGTACTCCAGAGAGAAGATGTTTCACCTTATTATCATGTCTCTGCTTATTTAGATTCTTTGGGAGGAGATGGTCATTTTTGTGAGTCACAAAATGCCTTGTAAAACTTAAAAAAACCTTTTTGCTAGTTTCATTTGGTTGGGTTATTTCATTTCTAATTCACTTGTAAATATTATGTTCTAATTTTTTGGCAAGATTATTGTAATTTAAAAGTTTCATCTCTAGCTCTTAACAGATTGATGTGCCCAAAACCAATGTCATTAAATATGAATGTTCTCATTCTTAGTTGGTATCTCTGGTATATCATGTGACTTTCATATACTTCAATATTCACACTTTAAAAATCAGGGTTTTTAATTTATTTTTTTATATTTACAAACTAATTATTGAAATGCAAAGGACCAAGAACCGCCAGAACAATTTGTTGAAGTTGGAGTACTAGTATTACCTAAGTAGACGTCTATAGCTATGGTAATTAAGACAGTATGGTACTGACATCAGGGCTGACACAGAGATTAACATAACATAATTAAGTGCAGAAATAGATCCAAAAATATAGTCAGCTAATAAGAGCCAAAGCAACTGAATGGGAAAATTATAATCTTTTCATCAAATAGTGCTGTAACAACTGATTACACAACAAACCTCATAGTACATACAAACGTTAACTTCAAATACATCATAACCTAAAAGTAAAAGAAAAAACTATACACAAATTCTAGAAGACAACTGTTTTGGTTACCTAGTACCGCTCAGACAAGAATATACCACAAACGTTATGGCCTTAACGAACAGGAGTTTATTCTTACAATTTGGAGGCTTTAAGTCCAAGTTCAAAGTGCCAGGCTCTAGGGGCTGGGTGAAAGTCCTTCTACCTTGGGGTCCAGATCCACCTCTTGCTCCTGGCCCACTGCAGCTAGAGGCATTTCTTCACTCAGATAGCTGCTGGCTGCTGAGGCTGAGAAGCCCCAAGGTTGACAAATAAAAAGGCACAGTCCCGATGTTACCAAACCACACTGGCAGGCCATTAACTTAAGTCCATTGTAAGTCCCAAGGTCGGCAGAGCATAGCAGGCTGCTGAGCAACGACATGGCTACACGCAGGGTCCAAGCATGCCATAGGCTAGAGACCAGTCCCAAGGCTTCTCCTTATATACAGAAAGCAGATCACGTTCCCAAAGGCAGCTACTCAGCTGCTTGTGGTAGATCCCACCATGGTGTTGATTATCAGCCTCATCATGGGGAATACTACACCAACAGCTGCCAGCTACTCAACCAGGCCCAGCCAAATTGACAAACAAACATAACTACCAGAACAACATACAGAGAAAATTGTTGTGACCTTAATACAGGCAAAGATTTCTTGGCTAGTATACAAAAAGCATGAACTATAAGAGAAGAAATTGGTAACAAGGATTTGATCAGAATGAAAACCTTGTGTTCTTTGAAAGACACAGTTAAGAAAATGAAAAGGTAATCCACAAACTGGGAGAAAATATTAACTATACATTTATCAGCAAAACATTTATATCCAGGATATGCAATGAACTCTTACAATTCCACCCAATGAAAAATAAACAAATAATAAAATGGATGAACAGACACATCACCAAAGAAAATAAATTGTGAAATAAAATGTTAAGTTTTGCTTTGTGAAAACAGAGTTCTCTTGCCCGTGACACTAAAGGTTATCTTATTAAATGTTACAAACCAATGTACTATATAATTATATATAAAAATTTTTTAAGTTCATAGTTATGCCTTTAACTGTGAGCAACCTTTAGAAGCAGCTTGCTTAGTTTCACATAATTATTGTATTCATGTGACCAGGTTCACTGAAACACTTGAAACTTATTCCTTCAGAAAACAACTGAAGATTAATGAACATGTCCAGAGGTCTTACCATGATGGCTCATTGATCTTGTGACTGTCTTTGCAAGACTTCTATTTTTCTATCTTTATAATGTTTGAGCACATATGGCTCTCTCACAAGATTAGCATATTCTGACATAATTATCAACCAATCATAACTTTTTGTTCAGAGTTCTTGATGAAATGATATATAAGTACCCTGAAAATCTTAATTGGATCACTGATTTACTCGGTAATGATGTGCTGCCTGTCTTTAAAGTTGTCTATTAAACCTGCAAAGCAATCTGTTAAGGGTGTTCTGTTTATTTTAGACAATACAAATGGCCATTAGCACAAGAAAAGACACTCATTATTATCAGTCATCAATGAAATGCAAATTAAAGCCACAATGAGATACCACTACACACCTATGAAATGGCTAAAAATTAAAGACTGACAATATCGAGTATTGGTGAGGATGTGCAGTAAAATAAAATCTCATGCATTACTTCTTCTTAGGTACTGTGGAGTCAATTCCAATGCAAGATGATTCCATGTGACAAAGTAGAACTGTCTCATTAGGTTTGCTTGGCAGTAATCTTATAGAAGCAGACTGCCAGGTCATTCTCCTGCAGGGTAGCTGGCTGGGTTTGAACTGCCAACATTTTGGTTAGCAGCCTAGCCATTAGTGGGTGGGTAAAACATAGTACAACCACTTGGAAAATAGCTTTGCAATTTCTTAAAAATATATACTTATCATATGACTTAGAAATCCCACCCTACATATTTACCTAAGAGAAATAAAAATATGTCCAGAGACTTACACCTGAGGATTTGTAGCAGTTTTACTCATAACAGCACTAAACTGGAAACAACCAAGCCCAAATGTCCATCAAGAGGTGAATCAATTAACAAATTGTGGGATATCCATACAATAGAATACAAAAAAACCAAACTCACTGCTCTTGAGTCGATTCTGACTTCTAGCGACCCCTCCTTGGGTTTCTGAGGCAATATCTCTATGGAAGTCGATTGTCCAGTCTTCCTTCTGAGGAGTGTCTGGTGGGTTTGAACCACCAGCCTTCTGGTTAGCAGTCAAGTGCCTTAGAGAATTGTGGTAGTTAGGTTGTTGTCAACTTGGCTGGGCCTGGTTGAGTGGATGGGCAGCTGGATGCAGTTATTTGGGCAGCTGGATGCAGTGAGATTGGTAATTAACTCCATGGTGGAATCTATTGGGGCAGCAGAGTAGCTGCTTTAGGCACGTGGGCTGCTTCCAGTACATAAGAAACTTTGAGGAAGGGCTCTAGCCTTCTGGCATGCTTGAGCTCTGCAGGTAGCCAACGTAGTATTGTTCAACAGACTTCCATGCCCTGCCATGTTGTTTGGTAACATTGGAACGGTGCCTTTTTACTTGTCAGCCTCAGCAGCCAGCCACTGCCTGAGTGAAGAAAACCCTCCAGCTTCAGTGGGCCAGGAGCAAGAGGTAGGTCTGAAGCCCAAGGCTGAGGGACTTTCACCCAGGCACTAGAGCCTAGCACTTTGAACTTGGACTTCAAGCCTCCAAAAGTGTAAGAGTAAACAACTGTTTGTTTAAAATGTGGAAACTGGAGTGGAGTAGATCCCTGACCTGAGACCTTGCCAGAGAAATCCTGGTATGTGGCATGAGAGATGGCAGCAGCAGATCCAAGAGATCAGCATGGGATAGCAACAGCCTTACCAGCCCACAGAGGAGAAAGCTAGATGCCATTGGATAGGTGGCTTCCTAGTGGAGTGGGTTGCCTTCGGGTATTAATTGGTAGAAAAGAACAGCATGAGATAGAGTAGCAGGTTGGCCAGCCCATGTCCTTTGGGCAGGAAGACTCCTGATGGAGTCAGTTGCCCTTGAGGATTAATTGGCAGAAGCGGAGAGATCAAGGAAACTGGAAGCAGAGCTGCCTCGGCTGCAGGGTAGGATCATGGCCTTTGGGGATGGAACCATCACAGCCTCTGAAGTTTCAGAGTCAGACCTTCACCAACTTGGTTCTGGAGTGTGGGGCTGCTCATTCATATGAGCCAGTACCATGCCCAAGACGTACAGGAACAGGGCCCACCAGGCCAAGGGGGTGAGGTTGACACTCAGGAATTAGGGGAATGGAGCTACCCAGGAAAGGAGATCTGTACAGGTGTCAAGTTGAGTGGCTGGGCAGCTGGATGCAGTTATTCCCCATTGAGATTGGTAATTAACTCCATGGTGGAATCTATTGGGGCAGCTGAGTAGCTGCTTTAGGTATGTGGGCTGCTTTCAGTACATAAGAAGCAATTTGAGGAAGGTCTCTCCAGCCTTATGGCATGCTTGAACCCTGCATGTAGCCAAGTTGTCATTCAACAGCCTGCTATGCCCTGCCGATCTTGCAACTTCATCTGGACTTGAATTAGTGGCCTGCCATGTTGTTTGGTAACATTGGGACTGTGCCTTTTTACTTGTCAACCTTGGCCTTGTCAGCCTCAGGAGTCAACAGCTGCCTGAGTGAAGAAAAGCCTCTAGCTTCAGTGGGCTGGGAGCAGGAGGCAGTGCTGAAACCCAAGGTTGAGGGACTTTCACCCAGCCCCTAGAGCTTGGCATTTTGAACTCAGACTTAAAGCCTCCAAAATTGTAAGAGAATAAACGCCTGTTTGTTCAAGCCATCCCATTTGTGGTATATTCCTGTCAGAGCGGCACGACAGAACACTTGGCAATAAAAAGGAATGAACTATCAATACCTACAACAGGAATTTCAAAATATGCTGAGTGAAAGCCAAACATAAGAGTGTATCCTGTATGATTTTTTTAAAAAATTCTGATTTGGGTGAAAATTTACAGAGCAAATTCACCTTCCATACAGCAGTTCACATACACTTTGTCTCATGACATTGACCACAGTTTACCACAATGCAACAGCTCCCCTCCCACTTCCGACAGTCACCTCTTCTGTGTCCATCCCTCCAATGCACCCCTGCCCCCTAAGTTGTATCCCTGTGTATAAACAGCCCTTCTTTCTCCCATGATTTATATCTCCAAGGAGTGTATCTACCTCAGGTAAATGCTCCTATGCCTGTCTTTTGTTTGGCTGGAAGCCACAGGTATGGGTTCAATTCCAGACCTGAAGGGCAGCTGGGGGCCATAGTCTCAGTGGTCCCACCAGGCTCTATCAGACCAGCAAACCTGGTCAGCCCCTTCTTTTTTCCCCAAATGATTTTGAGTTTTGTTCCACATTGTTCTCTCTCTCTATCCAGGATCTCCTACACAGATCCCCCTCTTTGTGGTTGATGGTTGTAGCCAGGCACAATCTAGTTCTTCTGGTCTCATAGTCATATAGGCTGCAGATTGTATGATTCTGTTTATATGAAACTGTAGGAAAGACAAATACTACTGTAGGAAAGACAAATCTACACTAGTGATAGAAAACAAATCAGTTATGGTCTGAGGCTAGGGTGGGAACTGACTGTGAAATCCTACTAGGCAATCTTTTAGGGTGATGGAAATGTTCTTCATTTTGCTTGCTGGTAGTGGTTACGTGATATATACATTAGACAATATTTATGAAACTATACTTAAAATATCTTTTACTGTATGAAATTTGTACTTTAATAAAGTTGATTTAAAAAATAGCACTAGAGCAGTTTTTCCTCAAGCAACATTGTTACCACAGACTTGGTTCCAATTCTGGTTTCAACCTATATTTTCAAATTACTTAATCTATTTCCTAATTTTGGGAGCTCTAGAAGCATAGAGCCTAAGGCATTTGACTGCTAACCAGAAGGCTGGCGGTTCAAACCCACCAGCTACTCCTCAGAAGGAAGGTTGGGCAATCTACATCAGTAGTGATACTGCCTCGGAAACTCAAAGAGAGGTCACTATGAGTTGGGTTCGACTCGACGGCAGTGAGTTTAATTTCCTATTCTGTGAAATAGGGACATTTCTGATCTGGTCCTGTTTTGGGAAATATTACAGATTTAAGCTATATTACAACATATATCATATATACAATTCTAATAAGCCCTGGTGGCATAGTGGTTAAAGTGCTCAGCTGCTAACTGAATGGTCTGCAGTTTTAACCTACCAGCTGCTTAGCAGGAGAAAAATATAGCAGTCTCCTTGGAAACCCTATGGGGCAGTCCACTCTATCCAACAGGGTTTCTATGAGTCAAAATTGACTTGACAGCAACGGGTATATAGAATTCTAGTTCTATCTGTCCTTTAGTAATGAAATGGCTTCTAGTTTTTTACCACATTGATTACTGTTGTTGCCTGGTTTTTCTCTACTTTGGCAAACTTTCTAAGTGTGATATTCAATATAGAAATTGATAATGGAGATGTGCTCTGACCTGTGCAGGGCAAGGTGAGGCACTTTCCCGTTTTGATCTGGGCGGTATAGCAATTTGGCTATATTGTGGCTCCTCTTAAGCTTCACATATTCTACAGCTTTTTCACAAACTGTGTCAATTAAAGCCAACTGATTTCTTGCTTCTTTTGTGCTCCCATATTATTTTCTTTAGATATCCTGCCAATTCTTTCCTCAAATTGGCAATATGATGGAATTTCATTGTTTGGAGCCATCCATCCTTCTTAAGAGTTATATTATTTTCAAATCTTTACCTGTGGGATCAAATGCCATTTTCACTTGCAGAGTAGAAGCTTTGATGGGTAGTTATCTGTGACACACTTAGGCAAGTAAGTTTACTCTCCAGATTTTTAAAAAATAAATGTCATCAGACACATTTAACCTATTATAAACATCAAGTTTTACTTCTATCATCATTAACTTCTACACAGAAACACAATTTATACAATCTTTTCCTGTCAGCTCTGCTATGTCTCAATCATCCTGAAGCTTTTAATGTTTTTAAGCTCCCTTTAGGGAAGATTACACACCAGACATTCAGAAGTTCCTATCTGTTATTCTGGGTGACTGCTTTCTAAAATACTTTAGTTTTCCTTTCGTTGTTTAACCCACTACCACTAAGTCAATTCTGACTCATATTGACCATATAGGACAGAGTAGAGCTGCCCTGTAGGATTTCCAAGGCTATGAATGAATCTTTATGGAAGCAGATTGCTTTGTCTTTCTCCCACGGAGCAGCTGGTAGATTCAAACTGCTGACCTTTTGGTTAGCAGCCAAATGCAATAATCACTGAGCCACCAGAGTACCTTTTCTGTTGTTTGGAAAAGGAAAATCTATTCTATTTCAAAAATACAAAGAAAGATTTTTTAAAAAAAGCTCATTTATTTTCTCTAAACAGAAAAGGCAAAGAAAACAAAACAAAAAAATCAATTATGAGGACTGTAACATTCAGATCAATAAGATCTTTTTTTTCCCCTTTTTATTGTGATTTGGGTGAAGATTCACAGAGCAAATTCACTTTCCATACAGCAGTTCACATACACTTTGTCTCATGTCATTGACCACAGTTTACCACAATGCAAC
>NW_006921615.1:6761234-6786648 GCF_000298275.1 Orycteropus afer afer
ATAGGATCATATCATCAGCAAATAGGGATAGTTTGACTTCTTCCTTACCAATCTGGATGCCTTTGATTTCCCTTTCTTGCCTTATGGCCCTGGTTAGGACTTCCAGTACAATGTTGAATAGAAGTGGTGATAGTGGGCATCCTTGTCTGGTTCCTGTGAGATCAATAAGATCTTTTGCAAAGAAGTATGACAGCCAGTTTTTGTTAGCTAAGTTAGATCACTATGTACTTTACCCTGTTGTGATGGCCTGTGATTATATAATAAACCCCACTTTACCAAAGGTTAAGGACAAAATAAATGCACATGTTGAATTTATATGAAAGCATTTATCACACCTTGATAGAAAAGATAGGATTAAAAAACTGATCTCACTGATGAATCATATTTTCATTGCAATAAGTAAGACTCCCCCACCTGCCCTCCCCTTGCCCCCACTCCAATTCATCCCGGAATACTATCTCATATTCTAAAAAAGCACCCATAGAAAGCATCTCCAATACAAGCCGTCCAAGATCTAATGTAACTGAGAAGTAACTCAAAGACATTTGAAAATCACTTAAAAATGTAAAATTAAATTTTAAAAAGGAGAGCATCCAGAGTCACCTCACCATCAACCTTCATAAGAATATTATACTTCTTCTATACAATATAACAGTGGATATGGACTCCAACAACTCCATCTGTTCAAATAAGAACGTATTTCTCACATAGGAAGGGGATTGTTCAACCAAAGAGCAAGCTGGTGTTCTGGTTCAGTTGTGACTTACTTTAAATACATAACTCTGTTATAAGTTTATGAGGCAAATACAGGTACTCTATATGAACCATTAAAAATAGTAGAGTTTTCAAGTGCTTTTTGATACTTATTCAGAATTAAACACTTTATTGTTTTCTTTTTTAGTTTTTTAAAAAAAAAACAAAAACACTCCTGGAAAGTAAACTACTCCTAAAAGTATAATCATTAGGATACAACATTGGGAGAAACACAAGGGTCAGACATAGCACCCTCTTCCCAAATTGAACAATTTTATGAAATCTAAGGCACATTAATTTTATTTCTGACGTTTTAAAACCTCTCATATGTACTATGTTCCTAATATAATATTATATTGGGGGAAATCTAATCTATTTCTAACTAGAGTTCAACTCTCAATATAATAATGCTAGCAAAGTCCTCCATCTTGAGGTGGCACCAGCATTTACTTAGGTCAAATGACATGTGGAAAATCACATTATCCAGGCAGAGGAAATCTCCTAAACAGATTTTTTTTTCGTGGTAATCTGTATGGGATTTGACCTATCATTTTGATGTGCATCACAAGGTATCTCTGCAAATTCCAAACTCTGTGGGATTCTGTCCTTATAGGATGTTTGTTTTGTGGTCATGCTTCACAGTTTCTCAAATTTTGCACTCATTTGGGTTAGACGTTATACAGCTTCTTTAAGCCATACTTAAGTAAAGCTATACTTTAAAACGATGAGATTACAGAGTTCCATAATGATGTTAAGGGTACAGACAGTCCATTATACGTACATGTATAAAAGAAATGCAAAATGGTTCAGTGACTTATCAATTTCAAAGAGCAAACCAGATGTAACAGTAGAACAGAAAGAAGGAACCTAGCTTTTAATAGCAGGCGATAATAACCACAATTAACTAGATGGAATAAAAAATTACTTTTGTAGTATTTGAATGCTAAGAGATACATTTTAAGATCACTTAGCCCAACTTTCCCCGACTTACAAATAAGGAAACAGAAGCCCAGAAGTTAAGCAACTTACTTGGGATGAGAGTTTAGCTAAACTAATTATTTTGCCTCAGGGTGTACAATAGAACCTTATCCTGACAAAGAAATTACATTGCACAGTTTCCAATTCAGAGATACAGAAAGACAGCTCTCAATTGACCTTCAGTTGTTTTGCAAAAGTAACTGTGAATGCAGCAATGCAGACATAAATAGGGAAAAATAGGAAAGACAATATCTTCATTTTGTACTTAAATGTCAATATAAAATGTGGTATTGTCAAACCAACCCAATGGTAGAAGGTAAGTAGGCAAAGTTTATGGGTTTAATAAGTATTTCTTTTGAATGTGTCAATGAGTACATGGGCAACAAAGAGCCAGTACCTTGCTTTTCTGGAACCACCAGAAGTAAGGAAGGAGGTGGGAAAATGACTGAAGTTAGGGTTACTTAAGGCTATTCAGAAACTTGGCATGTTCTTCTCCTCTTGGTAACAGGGTTTCTCCTCCTATCTTTGGACCTTTCTTTTCCTACAAAAATGAAAATATTTTAATTGGAAACGATTCAGTATTATTTGCATGGGTTTGTAAACTTAGTCACCTTGAAAATGACATACCTTTAGCATTCCATCCCGTTCCCATTTGAAGAGGCCACAATTACTGAAACCAAAAAGATGGGTTTACTCAGCATGTGTGCACATAAAGACAACACTGCTCAATTCGGGGGAAATGCACCCATTCAAGGAGAATCTGATCTAAGGGACACTCATATTATAGGTCAAATCTGAGGCTATAAGCTGCTACTAAAAATAAAAACACCAGTGATTTGAGAGATGGTCTTTAATTCCTTAGTAAGCTAGACCCTTCAGAGATGGAATTTCACATAATATTTTAACAAGGTTATTTGCACTATGTCCCTGGGTGGTGCAAATGGTACATGTGCTCAGCTGCTAAGTTGAAGGTTGGAGATTTGTGTCTACTCAGAGGTGCCTCAGAAGAAAGGCCTGGCCATCTGCTGCTGAAAAACCAGTCACTGAAAATCCTATGGAGCACAGCTCTACTCTGACATACATGGGGTTGCCATGAGTCAGAGTCATCTCCATGTGAACTGATTTTAACCATACTGTATGTGATGAGAAGCAGCACTGGTAGCTGCAATGGTTAAAGTGCTCAGCTGCTAACCAAAAGGTCTGCAGTTTGAACCCACCAGCCGCTTTGCAGCAGAAAGATGTGGCAGTCTGCTTCTGTAAACATTACAGCCTTGGAAACCCTATGGGCAGTTCTACTCTGTCCTACAGGGTCACTATGAGTAAGAATCGACTCAATGACAATGGGTATGCTTTTAGTTTTTTGGTATATGATGAGTGCAAATCTGGTTTCTGAGAGATGGTTCCTGGGGTGAGATTTAGGAAGTGAGCCCTCTGATATAGGGTGGTCTGTGGCTTGCCCTTTCCTGGAGTTAACAGGTTATAACAAGAAAGGATGAATTTTCTTTCTGGTCTAGATAATACTTCTATCTTTTTCTTCATAACTCAAAGACTTTACTCTTTTACTATTCAAAGGGCCTGGGGTCTCTTTTTAACATGGTGGGGGAAGCCAACCCTAAGGTGGGATGTGGACACAACGGGGAAAGCCTATTTTCCACTGGGTTCACCCTGGGGAACAAAAACAGAAAGAGAAAAGAAATACAAGTTACAGAAATACATTTTCTAGCACCGCTGGATTTAAAGGCGTGCAGGGAGCAGAGGAGTACCTAAGCTGCCTCATCTTTTTCCCCTGAGAGTTAACATGCCAGTGGCCTCAGCTTTGAGCAGCTCTACCTTCCCACTCTAGAGACCGGTTCTCACCCATCTACAAGAGACCTGAACTTCCCATAACCAGCCCTGAAAGGCTGAGGCACCCTCTATCCATCAGAGAGCTGTCAGGACCTAGATACCATGCTTCCATCACTGCCATTCTTCAATTCCCACTCATGAAGAGGACAATTCTGTCACTTCTCTCTCTACCTCAAAACCAAACCCACTGCTGTCAAGTCAATTCTGACTCACAATGACCTCCACTGGGTTTCCGAGGCAGTAAAACTTTTTTTTACAATTGTGATTTGGGCGAAAGTTTACAGAGCAAATTCGTTTTGCATACAGCAGTTCACAAACACTTTTTCTCATGACATTGACTACAACTGACCACAATGCAACAGCTCCTGTCCCACTTCCTCCCCATAGCTACCTCTTCCTTGTATCCTTCCTTCCATGCACTCCTGCCCCCCCACACCTGCTATCTCCCTGTTTATACACAGCCCTTCTATTCTCCCATGATTGTTCTCTCCAAGGAGTGTATCTACCTAGTGTAAATGTTTACCTCATATGCCTGTATTTTGTTTTGCTGGAAGCCACAGGAGTGGGTTCAATTCCAGACCAGAAGGGCAGCTAGAGGCCACAGTCTCAGTGGTTCCATCAGGCTCTATCAGACCAGCAAACCTGGTCCCCACCCTACCCCCCCCCTTTTTTTAATGATTTTGAGTTTTATTCCACATTGTTCTCCCTCTCTATCCAGGGTCTCCTACAGAGATCCCCCTCAGAGTGGTTGACAGTGGTAGCCGGGCACCATCTAGTTCTTCTGGTCTTACAGTCGTATAGGCTAAGGATCACATGGGGTACTAGTCGCTTGGACTAATTGTTTCCATGAATCTTTGGTTTTCTTCATTCTTCTTTGCGCTGGACAAGGAGCAAAAAACGAAGGAGAGACCCTTCGTTCCAAGGCAGTAAATCTTCACAGAAGTAGATTACCCTGTCTTCCTTACACGGACTGGCTGGTGGGTTTGAACTGCCAGCCTTCTGGTTAGCAGTCAAATGCCTTAGGCATTGTGCCGCCAGAACTCCTTTCTTTCCACCTAGCTGTCAGCAATTCTCTGACCCTTCATTTCCTCCATTGCACACATCCATTTTTTCTACTTTTAGAATATGGAAGAGATGTTCCTTTGAAAATATGATGGACACTTTTCTGTACTTAGTGCACTCAGTATCTGGTAACACAACTAAACCCTATCCTTGAAACACTCTCTTCTCTTGGCTTTCATGACACTAGACTCTCTTAGTTTTCCTCTACCTTTTCAGCCATACCCTCCTTGTCTACCCCTTAAATGGGGGTAGGTCATTGTGGATTAAATCAAATAGCTTCATAACTTTTCTAAAATAATATTTTCTGTAGTGATCACTTTACTGGGCAAAGAAAGAAATCATTTCTGCCTCAGCTCTACAGCAGTGATTCTCCACTTGTAGAAACTAACCTAGAATCTGGGACATTTCCCCAAACTACATAGACTTCTTAGAGATTTATTCATGTTGTTCCTTCTGTCTAGATTGCTCATCCCCCTCTTGGCCTCCTTAATTTCTATTCATTGTTTATTTATTAGCTCAACAGTAACTTCCTCAGTTACTTCTCTGGTCACCTTCCTTGACAGCATCAAGTCTCCCCAGAAATGCTCATATACCACTAGCACCATACACTTTTCCTTGAAGCAGGCAGAATGATTTTAATTTACATAATTGTACAACCGACAAATCAATGTCTATCTTCTTCACTGACTCTTTGAAGGCAGGGATCATGTCTGTTTTGTTCTTCACAATTTCTGAAGCACAGCACAATCCCAGCATAACCACTTATTGAATGAATAAACAAGTGTATGAATGGGCTCGTGAGGGACTCATCGTTGAGAGCCAAGGGAAATCACTGCTTCTGATGGGTGAGGTTATTCAGGTAGGCTTGGTTGATATAAACACTGAGAAATTCTACTTTAAAGAAACAAAAAGATCATACACTATCATCCCCCTCATTTTTTGAAGCTTATTTTGAGGAAAGAAATGTCTACCCCAACCAACCTCTAGATCAGTGGCTTGCTAATTCTTTGGGGAGCCCAGTTCTATTTAAGAAAGGGAAAAGATTCCATAGCTCATCTACTCTCTTTGTTCTAAAATTGGCTTTAAGAACCAAAAGAATTCTAAGAGAATGGAGGGGGTACTATACTTTCAGATTGGTTTAATAGCTGGCAAAAGAACTCTGTAGCCCATTAATAGATCAATGGTGGTATTAGGAACAAATCACTGTTCCAGCCAAAGGTCAGCAAACAGAATCACTTACTGAAGGCACTGGAGAGTGGCAGAGACAAGAACTAGGGGACCTGAGCAGGGAAAACCTTGGAGAGATGAGCTAACTTGTAGCTTCTTTTAACTGGAGATCATTTGCTAATTTTAGGTAAACGGACATAACCCTGGGGCTGCGGGGACATAAGCAGAAAGTCTTTGCAAAGCTAAGTTTAAGTCCCTCCACCTCCAATTGTGGAAACCAAAGATTAGTATTTGAATACAACAGGCTCTAATGTAAAAACACTGAAGGTCCAGGAACTGACCAGAAGTAGATTTAGCCCTACCAGGTTTGCAAACCAGTGACTCAGCCCAGTCCTGATACAGAGTAAAATGATAAGCCTAGCTGAGGGAGAGTGAACCCTCTCAAGAGAAAGATAACCTCACTGCCAACCCAGTTTTCCCTCCTGATAACATGACCAAAGTACATGAGACGAAGTCTTGCTATCCTCGCTTTCCCCTGGAAATTTGGACTTGTAGCCTTCTAAGAGGTGACAGAATAAATTTGTTTGTTAAAGGCATCCACTTGTGATATTTCTGTCATAGCAGCATTATATAACTAAGACATCAACTTTCCCATAGTTCTTTAATTTTTCAACATTTTTTGAGGCCCTCCTATGAGAGTTCTGGTGGCTGTTAACCAAAAGGTTGGTGATTTGAACCCACCAGTCACTCTGTGGGAGAAAGATGAAGCAATCTGCTTCTCTACAGCAGATTACTCTGACCTATAGGGTCACTACAAGTCAGAATTGACTTGATGGCAGTGGGTCTGTTTTTTTAAACTATGGGCCAGGTATTACATAAGTACTGGGGCTATGACAGTGAAAAAAGCAGAATCTTTTCCTGTAAGGAACTTTCATTAAACAGGGATATCCAGGAGCTGTAAGAAGGCTCAGAAACAAGACCTCACAAAATGACTGTCTAACATCCCAATGCACTAGCGTCAGACAGAAATTGGAAAGAACAAAAGAACCCTAGACATACCTGCAGTGCTTCTTAGGGAGCCTGTCAAGGGAGATACTTCTGTTTCCACAGGGACACTTGAAAAACCTCTTCACACCGTCATGCCAGGAGTAGTCATGTTGCTCACTGACGCAGGTCTCCAAGGGCTTGAAATGGGTGTAGGCACACTGCATAGAACCAACAGAAGGACACACAGTCAGTGAAGTCTTTTGACAGAGAAACTGGCTGTCCTTAGAGCAATTGGCTTAGTAATAACTTCTGCTCTTCCTACTCAGGTAGCTACTAGTGGAGTCTGTTTCTTTTCTTCTGCTACAGTGACCCAAGTAATTTCTTTACTCTGTCTCATACTGATACTACTTTTTCTCATGCTTGTTCAATTTCTAGTCAAGCATGAAGTACACAATAATCTGTGATACTAAGACAACAGTAAGGGTAAAAGAAGAATATTGTAAATCTCTAAATCGCTAAGGTTGGTCTGTCCTAATTTACTATAGTTCCTTGATTATAGGATTTTCTGATATATAATACTATAATCAAGGGACCACAGTATATATGCACACACATAGCCCTGGTGGTGCAATGGTTAGGCACTTGGCTGCTAATTGAAAGGTTGATGGTTCAAATCCACCAGCTGCTTCATAGGAGAAAGATGTGGCAGTCTATTCTCATAAAGATTGCAACCTTGGAAACCCTAAGGGGCAGCTCTATATAGATTCCATTATGATCTGTTGTTGTTGTTGTTATGTGTCGTCGAGTCAGACCTGACTCATAGCGACCCCTCCTTGGGTTTCCGAGGCTGTATTACTATGGAAGTAGATTGCCCCATCTTCCTTCCGAGGAGTGGCTGGTGGGTTTGAACCGCCAGCCTTCTGGTTAGCAGTAAAGTGCCTTAGGCATTACACTACCAGAGCTTCCCCATTATGATCTAGAATCCATTAAATGGCACACAACAACAAATATATATATATACACACATATATATAAAACACACATACACATTACCCTACTATAATTCCCTGCCATACACATTACCCTACTATAGTTCCCTGCTTGGGACTTATTTATGAAGACTTATCAGTAGCTCTTCAATTTTCTCTTAGAAATCTATAAAAGGGATATAAGCTTATTATTATTCTTAACTCCTAAGCAGCAAACTCAAGACAAAGATGGAGATATTAAATAATTGATAATTTCGATCCTCAGAAGGACTGAACAGACCAAAAAATGGTAGGCGAAGGAGGAAAAATGTGCCAGGACAGTGCAATGTAATTCTTGGTAACTATGTTGAGTCTAGATAAATAACTTTAGACTTTGGGAATCTCAAAAAGTACAGAACAGAATGCCAGCTGTGACAGCCTGAATAATTCTCCCATCTCAAAGATGTCCACGTCCTAATCGCTAGAACCTGTGGCAATGTCAGGTGTGGTAGTTATGTTTGTGTGTAACTTGGCTGGACCTGTTGTGTGGCTGGGCAGCTGGTGGTAGTTATTCCCCATGATGAGGCTGGCAATCAACTCCATGGTGGGATCTACCACAAGCAGCTGAGTAGCTGCCTTTGGGATATGATCTGCTTCCTGTATTTAAGGAGAAGCCTTGGGAATGGTCTCTAGCCTATGGCACACTTGGACCCTACTTGTAGCTGTGTCGTTGCTCAGTAGCCTGCTATGCTCTGCCAACCTTGGGACTTACAATGGGATTAAGTTAATGGCCTGCCATGTGATTTGGTAACGTTGAGACTGTGTCTTTTCACTTGTCAACCTTGGGGCTTCTCAGCCTCAGCAGCTGTCTGAGTGAAGAAATGCCTCTAGCTCCAGTGGGCTGGGAGCAGGAGGCAGAGGTGGACCCCAAGTTTGAGGGGCTTTCACCCAGCCCCTAGAGATTGGCACTTTGAGCTTTGACTTAAAGCCTCCAAATTGTAAGAATAAACTCCTGTTTGTTAAGGCCTCCCATTTGTGGTATATATCTCATCAGAGCGGCACTAGGTAACCAGAACATCAGGTTATGTGGCAAAGGGGAATTAAGGTTGCAGATGAAATGAAGATTGCTAATCAATTGACCTTAAGATAGGGCGATCATCTGGGATTACTTGGGTAGACCTAGTGTGATCACAAAGGCCCTGGTAGGAGGAAGAGGGAGGCAGAAGATAAAGTCAAAGTGATTTGATGTAAGAATGACTTAACCTGCTGTTGCTGGCTTTGAAGATACAAAAAGTGGGTGATGAACTAAGAGATCTGAGCAGCCCCCAGCAGCTAAAAACAGCAAGGGAACAGATTCTCCCCTAGAGCCTCCAAAAAGAAATGCAGGCTTCTAATGCCTTTAGTCCAGTGAAACCCATTTAGACTTCTGACCCATAAGATAATAAATTCATGCCGTTTTTAAGCCACTAAGTTTGTGATAATTTGTTACAGCAGCATTCACCAGCTCTATCCTTAGGTAAAGGATATTTACTCAGAGTAAAGGCTATTATCTGAGATAAAATGCAATGGTGACTTCTTTTTTTCTTCTAAAAATTATGTTTGAAATAATCACCTCTACTTATTTGTCAAGGCATAAACTTTCTGAAAGACCCTTTTGGTGGCATCTCACTCAAGGCCAACTAACTCCTAAATGTAGAGGAGAACCTAAGGTTTTCAATGGAATACAAAATCAAGGAAACTGTACTTGGTAAGCTAAGTGTCTTCCCTGTCACACGTTTCTTTGGCTGACTGGCCATCCAGGTATATTTGGAGTGAGTGGTAATGTGCAAAGCAGTGTTCAACAAGATAATTTAAAAAATTTTTCATTTTTAGATCCTGGATAGAGAGGGAGAACAATGTGGAACAAAACTCAAAATCATTTGGGAAAAAAAAAGGGGGACCAGGTTTGCTGGTCTGATAGAGCCTGGTGGAACCACTGAGACTATGACCCCAGCTGCCCTTCAGGTCTGGAACTGAACCCACACCTGTGGCTTCCAGCCAAGCAAAAGACAGGCATATGAGTTGAACATTTACCTGAGGTAGATACACTCCTTGGAGAGAACAATCACGGGACAAAGAAGGACTGTTTATGCACAGGGAGACAGCTCAGGGGGCAGGAATGCATGGAGGGATAGACACAGGGAAGAGGTGACTGTTGGGAGGAAGTGGGAGGGGAGCTGTTGCATTGTGGTAAATTGTGGTCAATGTCATGAGACAAAATGTATGTGAACTGCTGTATAGAAAGTGAATTTTCTCTGTAAAATTTCACCTAAATCACAATCAAAAAACGAAAAAAAAAAAATTTTCCATTTTTTATTCATGTTGGGAATAGAGGGCATAGAATTTTCCAACAAACACAGGGTGAAAATTCTGTAAACATGGACAAAGATACAAACATACTTTGACTTGAGCCTTAATTTAGTAGCTTAAGTCATAGTAGAAAAGGACAACAGTAAGTGATCATCATAACATGTGATGCCAAGTCAAACAGTTCAGCCAAGGTCTCAGGGATATAACAGGCACTTAAGAAAGGGAGGTAAGACTAACTTTGATTCAGTGGTCAAGGGGAAAATGATGTTAGAGGCTCATGTGCCGAGCTGCTCAGATGAGGGAGAACCTTATCTGCAGATGCTCTATCATCAGAGCTCAACAGGCTCAAAGCAGGCAGGGAACCAGATCCCTGGCTTCCATAGGTGGTGTGTTTCCAGCCTAATTAAATAACATGTACAGGAGTCCAGTCACAAGATATGGCCCCACATCCCACAGACTTTCAACACAAGCACCACAAACAGGGCCATGGGTCCCAACCATCTCCTTCACTTACTGTCTTGCATGTCACTACTCGACATTTCACTTCTCTGATGTTTTTCATCTTTTCTTCCATTTGTTCTTTTTTTATCAGTGGCTCAAAATAGCGTTCCTGCAGCTCTGCCTCAGTCTGGAATAACAAGGCACAAAGGAGACCTTGTATCAAACCCAATATATATTCAGGCAGTAGTTCAATAATAATCAAAAGAGAACAGAAAAACCAAGCTAATTTTATGAAGATGCTTGGACGCCTGATAAAACTTAAATGATCTGCAAACCAAAGGAAGATTCCAAGTAGAAAGAAGCCCTCAGTAGGCAAAAAAGATAGGAAAGCACTTGGTGATTTTTAAAATACCAAATGCAAATAAAAAACACTAACATTATTAATAGCATTATAATGAGTCGAGTACCCATTAAAAGGTAATTAATGCACTGTTCCAGTACAAACTCAACGTATTAAAGTACTCAATACCTGCCTAGTGACAACAGACAATCTATTAGATATTATTGTCCAGATCAAGCACTTGGCAGAACTGGAAATAGGCATGAGGGCAGATATTTACAGCAGAATGTGGCCAAGCTCTAGAGGTACTGCAGTTACACAAAGCAAAAGGGTCCAGGTCTTCTGGTGGCCACACTGCAGAACTCAGTTCTACAGTCCTTTAGTGTGGGCTTTAGCATCTCTCCTGAGTTTCAAGTCCAGTAGACAGACATAACTGTTTCTTTAGTCATTTGTTAATGAAAAATGCTCATCATTCAGAGTAGTGGTACTAAATGGGGACAACACTGCCCTGAAGGGACCCATTTTGAAAATGTATGGAGCATTTTTCATTAATGATTGGGGGGCGCTATGGCAGGGACCAAGGGTGTTACACCTCCTGCAATGCTGCAGTAGTGAACAGTTCCTTACATAACAAAGAATTGTTCTCACATGGCTTCTGAATGCTGTGTGGGACATCATGTGGCTGAAAAACTTGATTATAACCCTAAAACCTATTTTATATACAACCCTAAAATACAGTACATGGTTTTAATTAAAAAAAAAAACAAAAACAAAAAAAAAAACCTCACTGTTGTCGAGTCAACTGCAACCCATAGCAACCCCTCCTTGGGTTTCCAAGGTGGTATTTTCTATAGAAGTAGACTTCCCAATCTTCCTTCTGAGGAGTGGCTGGTGGTTTTGAACCACCAGCCTTCTGGTTAGCAGTCAAATGCCTTAGGCACTACGCCACCAGAGCTCCATGGTTTTAAAAGATATTGCATACTCCAGGAGTGCAACTGTATTGCGGGTCAACTGTACTTTGGTTTGTTTGAAAGTTTCCCAGGATTATTCATCATTAAAAAAAAAAAATCACATTATCCAAGAAATATACCTATGATTTTTAAGTCACCAAGAAAACATGCATTATCAGTTTTCATTTCTGTCTCATTTACACTTATAAACCCAAGTCTCTGACTAGTTCATTCTTTCTTCTAGTATAGTTATGTCCAAGCATCTACATATTGAAATATCTTTATTTCTTATATTTTCTTTTTTTGAAAAATAGCTTATTCACACTTATAAACCCAAGTCTCTGACTAGTTCGTTCTTTCTTCTAGTATAGTTATGTCCAAGCATCTACATATTGAAATATCTTTATTTCTTATATTTTCTTTTTTTGAAAAATAGCTTATTCTTTTTTTGCTGTAGTTGTTGAGAATATACACAGCAAAAACACCAATTCAAGTTTCCGTATGTACAATTCAGTGACAATGACAATTATTTTTCTTTTTTCCTCTCTACATTAGCTAGAATATTTGATATTTTTGATTTTGAAATATTGATATTTCTGAAATTAATAGTGTATATAATTTATATTATCCATGAATTTTACTTCAGAATAATAAGGAAACAATACAAAATACTTGCTATTAAAAAGGGAAATGGGAGTGACAGGGTTGAGCACCACTGAATTTACATCATCCTTTGGGCTTTTACCTCTTTGAGGAGCTCTGTGTGCTTAGATTTTGCTTTTAGAATTTTCTGAAATTCTTCAGATTCCAGGTAGGCAAGTTGCTCCCTCCATTTTTTCTTAGCAGGTTCCAATTCATCCTCAGCTACAGCAGAAAGGAAAAACATTAACTGTTAAGAATTTCAAGAAGCTATAGTGGTGTACTGGTTAAGGCATTTGATAGCCAACCAAAAGGCTGGTGGTTTGAACCCCCTACTGCTCCACAAAAGAAAGGCATTCTGCTTCCGAAACGATTATAGCCTTGGAAACCCAATGGAGGTCACTATGAGGTAGAATCAACTTGATGGCAGTGAGGATGATTTGGTTTTTGTTTGGTTAAGAATTTCAGAAAGCCAGAGTGGTCCATCAGATTAGCTCCCCCCTACCCTTTCTTCCTCTGCCTACCACATCCTTCAAACTTTATTTACCCCAGTTGGTACTGGCAGATGAAAGCTCTTAAGAAGAAATGAGCTGAGAAACAGAGCCTAGAATATGAGGTGGGGCAGGTTTGACCACTAGGTTAGAATCTTTTTTCATCTTAAAATAGAGAGCTGATTATAATAGGCAATGACAACAAAAATCCTGCATACAAAATGATTTTAAAATAACACTGTCAACTTCAGAGTTCAAAAAATAAAAACAGAGCAATCTAAAACATAGACTCTACTTCTTTTGAAGTCTTCACATTAATACATGTGCAAACACTGAGCGAGTAATCCTTTTCCCAAGTGTTCAAACTGTGTACAACTTCACTACAAGTCAATGTGATTATAAAAACCAATCAGTTCCAGATGGTAGAAATTCTACTTAGGTAACTCTAACCAAAAAGTCAACTCACTGCCATCGAGTCAGATCCAAGAGATCATAGCAATCTCTCCTTGGGTTTCCGAGGCAGTATTACTACAGAAGTAGATTGCCCAACCTTCCTCCCGAGGAGTGGCTGGTGGGTTTGAACTGCCAGCCTTCTGGTTAGCAGTCAAATGTCTTTGGCACCATACCACCAGAGCTCCTTAGGTAACTCAATGTAGATGTAAAATGAAGTAAAATAATGACTTTTGATATCAGGGATGTGGTTATAGTTTAGAACATTTCCTTTATAAATAGCTTCTCTTTCCCATTACTAACTCTGAAATTTGTAGTACCTTGAGGAGAAAATGTGTTGCTTTTTTCTACACGGTCCTTCACTTCCAGGACATCCTCTGGGTCCATTTGCTTCCTTTTAATGCTGTTTGGATCTGTCTTTGTAAGAATCTGGCCTTTTGCCCTTATTTTGGTTATTGCGGCTAACTAGAAAAAAGAGAACAGAGAGAAGGAGATGAAAATCTAAAAGATGAAACAGGTACCTACAAACCCATACCTCCTGCAGTTATTAACTAATGAATTCTGGCTGGTCTTGAATATAAACTGGCAGAATATGTCTTTAATTTACCTAGCATTATTAATAGTTATTAAAATGTCAAAAGCATGGGAGATAGGTTTGTAACAGTTTAACCTAAGCTAGACTGTAGACCTCAGTGGCACCATAGCCTTTTTTATTAAGATCTTACACAACTACAAACAGACTAGGCAAGAAATTTTAGACTTTCCCATTGAGTCTCATGAGAATAGCTCCATGGCTTCTAGACACATAGAGGAATCATATTACCATTTTGGAAGTCTGTTTTGGATCACACAGAATTAGGTTAGAGTTCTAGTGCTGCTACTTACTAGCTTGCAACCTTAGTCGAGTTACTTAATTTTTCAGCCTCAGTTTCTACGTTTATAAAATAAGAATGATGCATTACCTATCTTTTAAGGTTGTGGTTATGCAGATGAAATAATATATGTAAAGCATGTACCTGTACAAAGTATATAGCATACATCCATATCACAGGCCTTAATAATAATATTAATATTAGTAGAGGGTGACAATTGTTATTAATACCATCATTATCACATGTAAGATTTTGACTTATAATTAGCCTTTTGCCCTTAATTTGGTTATCTCAGCGGACTAGAATAAAAAGAAAGAGGTTCTAATGAGGTTGCTCCAGAGCACAGACTCAGCTCCCACATAAGATTTCTTTTAAAGAAGGAGTCCAGTGTTAAATAAACTTGCAAAACACTATTTTACAGTCTTGTCTCAGCATTCCAGGAATTTTTTCCTATTGTCAGTGTCTCTAGCTATAAAACAGTATCTTCTTCTAAGCTATCTCCTTCAGTCTGCCAAGAAACACTATGGATCATAGCTAACTTTCTTGGATTAAAAAAAATAGTACTATGTTGATACCATTATCATCTAACATTCCTTTGACCACAATTATCATGACTGATAAATAGCTATTAGGTATCTTTCTTTCCTGGTAATGAGTATGTAAAGCTTGAAACTCAAGCCGTGCCTCGCAAAAGGCAAATTCAAGTGTTCAAGAAGATAAGCGCCAGTTACCTTTTTGGCTTCAGACAAAGCATTCAGTTTTGGTCTTGGTGGTGGTGAGTCATCAAAGAAGAGAATATCATCTCCTGCAGAGATGCCTCGTCCAAGCTTTGGTGTCTGTGTGGCTGGGGCTCCTTCCAGCCTGGGAAACTTGGCTCTCATTTGTGGAGACTGAGAAGGGGGCTGTCGAGACGAGGATGGTAGAGCTGGACTCTCGCCTTTACTTGAGCTTTGGAGAAATCTTTAAAGAAATGCGGAGTAACATAATATGCAAACAGGCCATTAGAAGATGTGAAAGACATCTCTAGAACTCAAACTGGACTAGGAGACCTTGCAAAGGTCACCAGCTGACGACTAGTTAGTAATTTAAATTAACACACAGTAAGAACAATACTGGCTCCCCAACTCTTGCTAACTGAGTCTTCAATGAATGAGCTATAATTGTTTTCCAATTTAGGACCGGCTGTCATTTTTACCAATCGTCTTTCCAGTGGGTCTCTTCTACAGAATACAGACCTGAAGCTGAGGCACAGACTGTATTGCCAGCTCTATGGGTACCCTTGGGAGCTTTAGGAACTCACTTAATTCTCTGTAATTTTGTTTTCTTTACTCTGGCGAGAAGAGGCAGTGTATGTGACAGACACACTTGGGAAGTACATTATGGAAAGGTGTTAAAATTTGCATGGTGATTATTTTATATAGTTTTAAGGGCTATTTAAAAACAACAACAAACCTCAGATATCATCTAGGTCAAAACTCTTATTTTATAAATGACAAAATCAAAGTCCGTGATTGAGCTGCATTTACAAGTAATCTGAGGCCAGTAGTGTTTCATTCCCACACACCCGTTCTCTCAAGCACTAGGCTGAACTTGCTAACAGGTACTCTCTTTCTCCACCAGGCCCATAACTCCACACATAGTGGTACACGTGGCAGCTCCACATATTAATATCTTCTGTAGGTGCATGAATACTACTACTGAGATCCCATCAGCACCTTAAACTAACCTGCCCAAGTCCAGACCCATTTCCTTATTTTTCTAAGAATTTCCTCTTCACTTAATTGACTTCCCTGTTCATGGAACTATCTATCTTTCAGTAGCCCAGACTAGGACAGCATAATGGGCAAACACTGAACTAGGGAGCTCAAAACTTGGCTCTCTGATCTTCAGTTTAATAATTCACAAAACAAGGATAGTATCTGTCTCAGTCATTGGGTGCTCTGGTGGCATAGTGCCTAAGGCATTTGACTGCTAACCAGAAGGTTAGAGCTTCAAACTCACCAGCCAGAAGGAAGGCTGGACAATCTACTTCCGTAGTGATCCCCCCTCGGAAACCCAAGGAGGGGTCGCTATGAGTGGATCCGACTCGATGGCAGCACGTTCAGCGTCATTGGGAGGACTGAATGAGATAATGCTTTTACTCAGTGTGTAACACACAATGCTTAGTACATATTAAGCATGTGGAAACAGTAACTCTAATTACTACTGTTCGGACAATCTGAATTCAGGAATCTTTGATTTGTTCTCCTCTCACATTCATTTACATTTATTTTGCCTCTTAAATATCTACTTTCAGTGCTTCATTGTATCATTTACCTGAACAACCACACTCTCTATTTAATGGCTATGCCCCATAATTAAAAACCTAATTGTGGCAATACCAAAAAATGGGAGCCAAACAGGTCAAAAGATGCTTCCCCTTTCACAAAGCCTTTTTCAAATTTTCTCCTTGTGGTAGGTTCAGTTTGTGTGTCAACTTGGCTGGGCCTGGTTGAATGGCTGGCCAGCTGGATGTAGTATTCCCCATGATGATACTGGTAATCAACTCCATGGTGGAATCTACTGTGAGCAGCTGAGTAGCTGCCTTTGGGTATGTGGTCTGCTTCCTGTATATAAGAAACAGCTTTGGGAATGGTCTCCAGCTTACGGCACACTTGGACCCTGCATGAAGCATGTCATTTTTCAGCAGCCTGCCATGTTCTGCCGCCCTTGGGACTTACAACGGACTTGAATTAATGGCCTGCCGTGTAGTTTGGCAACATCAGGGCCTGTGCCATTTTATTTGCCAACCTTGGGCTTGTGAGCCTCAGCAGCCAGTAGCTGCCTGAGTGAAGAGATGCCTCCAGCTTCAGTGGGCCAGGAGCAAGAGGCAGAGCTGAAGCCCAAGGTCAAGGGGCTTTCACACAGCCCCTAGAGCCTGGCACTTTGAATTCGGACTTAAAGCCTCCAATCTGCAAGAAAATAAACTCCTGTTTGTTAAAATAATCCCATTTGTGGTATATTCCTGTCAGAGTGGCACTAGGTAACCAGAATACTCCTTCTCCTCAACGACTACATCTCTCACTGTGACCCTCACCATCTGGTATCAGGAGTCATTAGCTTAAGTAAGAAATATATAGCCTTACACGCTATTTAGATTATGTTAAAATTAATTTAAAACATTCAAATACAAAAATGAAGCCAACCAAAATCTGAAGTTGTATTTTTGAAATCCATTAAGACATTCTGAGGATTCCCAAGATGTGTTATCCACACATGGACTGTAAAATCTACTTACTGCTCTTACCGTTTCTGTATTTCTTCTGATTTCTTTTTCCTCATCTCCAACATATGTTGCTTCTGTTGCTTTAAGAGGGCTGATGCTGAGATAGACTGTATAGCAGGTTTAGGGCTCCCCATGATCCCTAAAACACAAGCCCACAGACTGAGAGGGTTCACTGAGGGAAGTCATATATATGTACTACACTAGGAGTCCGAGGAGCCCTGGTGGTGGAATGATTAAGGGTCTAGCTGCTAACTAAAACGCTGGCTGTCAAACGCACCAGGAAAAACAACCTGGCATCTGCTCCCATAAAGATTATGGCCTTGGAGACCCAATGGGGAATTTCTACTCTGTCTTATATAGTGGCTACGAGTTGGAATCAACTCAGCAGTATGTGCAACAGCAGGAGTCTCTGTGTGGTGGTAACACGATTGGCTGCTAACTGAAAGTGCAGAGGTCTCAGTGTCCTCAGAGGCTCTTCAGAAGAAAAGCCTGGTGATTTACTTTTGAAAATCAGCCAATGAAAACTCCATGGAGCACAGTTCTACTCTGACACGGGTGGGGTCTCCAGGAGTCAGAGTTGACTCAATGGCAAGTGGTCAGGAGCAAGCTGATCATACCTGATGTCTTGGCTTTGGCCAGATGTTGTTTTAAGTTTCTGGCTCCAAAGGTAGGCAAGTCCATCAATTCTCTGAACTCCTCAGAACAAGAAAAGCTCTTCTGTGGTATTCCTATAGTATAAAAACATCAGCCTTGTAAGATTCAATTCTGAAACTTTGATGTCATGAGTCACCATCTCACATTTTATACTTTGTATTCAATATTCAGTCATTTATAAATAAAGCAGACAAAACACCAAGAGAAAAAAAGAATCCTTGCCTCTAACATCAGACTAGTGGTCACAAATCAATCTTAGGTCTAGTTATAATTAGGAAACTAAGCAATTAATATGCTGGGTCATTTAATACATTATTTCTGGAATATACACTATGGGAAAGGATTTATGTTCATCCCTGACCACTGTGTATGAACAAAGCCACAAGTACAGGAATGAGGTGGCAGTTTCTGATCTAAATCTGTTTTAACCAAGGATAAGATAGGTTTGACCAGGAGCCTAATAAAAATGATTCTAATACTGGACGTTAAGAGTTACATCCAGGTATGTCAAGAAATTTAAAAAAACATACTACATTAAAGCATGGCTAAGATTAGTATAGGAATGAATCCCTGGGTGGGGTAAACAGTTAATGTGCTCGGATGCTAGGGGAAAGATTGGATTTTTGAGCCCACCTAGGCACACTTTAGAAGAAAGGTCTGGTGATCTTCCAAAATGTCAGCCATTGAAAATTGTGCTCCTATAGAGCACAGTTCTATTCTTAGGCAGGGTTGCTATCAGTTGGAGTCAGTTTCACGGCAACTGGTACAAGGTATGGTCCCTCTTCTCAACATAGTGCCAAAAGGCTTGATTCCTTCAGTGTAGACCCTGTAACCCATTAACTATATGTGATGAGTGGATATTTATAACTTATTATATGAGTTATAACCATCATCAATCCTAAAGACTACATATTTAAGCTGGAGAAAGAAATTTAATATGGAGAAAAGGTTACCGAGTTTTTGTTTAGTTTCCTGAATAATCAGATTTGTGCCCTTAACCACCATATCCGTCAGAGTGGTTTGAATCTTCTTCTTAGGAGCAACAGCTGCTGCACTGAAATGACAAGAGCCACCCCCCAAAAAATCATTTCACGTGAATGTTCTGATGAGGTAAAGAAGGCACAGAAATACTCAGTTCACTGCTACAAACTGTCCAAACTTCTCAAAACACGAGAGCACAAAGCAGGATTTCTAAATGCTATGGTGCTATGGCATACATAATCAATACGCAAAGGTCATGGAGCCCACAACTTTTCTTGAGGTTGTCCTGGAAGGGCAGTTTGGCAATAGAAATCAAATATATGCTAACATGTTGATCTAGCAGTCTAGGAATTTACCTTAAGATGATGAAGGACTATGTAAAGTTTAGGATATTAACTGCAGCTTTGTTTAAAATGTTAAAAGTTGGAAACAGCATTAATGTCCATCCATAGGGAATTGCTTAAATAAATTATCATAGAGCCATGTAGAAGAATACTATGAAGCCAGTAAAAATAGTGCCAGAGATGAATATTGAAAAAGAAAACGTTAATCATTTTATGTGGAAAAAAGAAGGATACAAAATACAGGTACAGTATGATCTCATTTTATATTACTAGAAATTTTTCACACACACACACCCCAAAACAAAACCTAGAAGTATGTATATGCAAGAACTAATAGTGATCTAGCAGTGGGATTCTGGATGGCTTTTGGCTGGATTGCATAATCTTTCTATAATGTACAGGTACTGTTTTTGCAGTTTGGAAAAATACAGATGCTGTTTTAAATCTTAGAATATGTTTGACATTACAAAATGGACAGAAAGTGCAAGTACTCTTGCCCAAATCCTCCTGGATCGGGAACAGTCTACCCTTTGTTCTTGGATCAACTATAGTTCCCTTGTGCCAAGCCCCCACCACTTACGTTTTCAGAAGTGGTTTCTACGCTACAGGTGACAGGCCGTCGAACACCTACTTCAGGGATTCTACAAAGAATCTGAAATTTCCCAGATCTCACGTGTCTGTGTGATACTTCACTACGTATTCATTATTTTAATTAAATTTGGGTTCTGATGTCCGCATCCTCACTTAATGATTTAAATGGGGAAATTATTTAAAGGATATTAACACTAACATCAACTTACATTTAAAATTGTTCAATGGAATTTAAGATTTGTTTTCACAATGTTAATGCGACATTAACTTACTTTTAATGCCATGTAATCAGCTCAGACAAAGCTGTACTATGCAAGTTAGAAGTCAGATAGGAAGAAGTGTCTGGGTTCTATGTTAACGAATATCATGACTCAATTTCTCTCCCTGCTGTACATGGTCTCCTCTCTACCTGGAAATAAAAGAGGTCTGTATATATTTTGTTACATGCAATGAGGTATGAAAGATAGAATCTGAACAAGTATTCTATGACAGTTACAGAAAAGCACGATTGGATAACTCATAAGACAAGTAAAACACTTGTTGCAAAAGAAGCCCTGAGAACATCTTACACTGAGGCTGCATATGATGCAGAAGAAACTCCTCCATAGTAAAAACCATCTTGACACAGCCGTTCCTTTAAGCTAATGCCTTTGCGGGCAAACTTCTTTGGAATTCGTCCTCCGGAGAAGGTGGACTGCAAGTCTGCTCGCTTTGCACTGAGCTTCCTGTACTGAGCCTGGATGTGATATTGACAGTACTCACAGTCATTCTGCAAAACAGGAAGAACAGCTGTATCAGTTAGGGCTACAGGGAAGGGAACACCGTCACGTAGACCATTTCCTCTCTCCTACCTTCATATGATACTATTCTTCATAGAGAACCCTTCCTACCAACCTTTAAGACCACTCCCAAAACGAAAGAGTTATGCAATTACAGGAAAGTTCTTCCCTTAAATTACATTTTAAAGTACTGGTTTGGTGAAAGAAAAAGTGAAAAAATCCATCTCCTTTGCCTTTTTTAAAAAATGGAAATAAAATCAGCTTCTAATGAGGTTTTTCTAGCCATTTCTCAGGTTGTCTCTTGGGAAAATGTTACTCTTTCAATGAAAGAAACAACTTAGTATTATTGTATTTGGTGAAGTCTGAGACATAGTGACGATGAATTTTTAATAATCTATGTGGTTCAGTGGTAAATTCAGCCATCCACACAGGAGGCACTGGGTCGATTCCTGGCTAATGCACCTCACACAGCCACCACTCATGTCAGTGGAGGCTTGCAGGTGCTTTGATGCTGAGCAGGTTTCAGTGGAGCTTCCAGTCTAAGATGGGCTAGGAAGAAAGCCCTGGTGATCTATTTCTAAAAATCTGCCGATGAAAAACCTATGGATCACAAAGGTCCAATCCCCTGCTAACCACGAGGATGGGCAGGACTGAGTATTTAGTTCTGTTGTCCATGAATCAGGCGCTGACTCAATGGCAGTTCACAACAACAACTCAGACTCCAACAACTCCAAGCTCTTACTTAGAGATCTGTCAGGTCCTTCACTCTGAGACTTCTTTTCCCATCTATCTTCCTAAAGATAGGAAACCAAAACCTGTCATTTTACAACTTTCAAAGAGCTTTAACATACCCACTTCACATCCACTAGGATGAGTATAATAAAAAAGACAGACAATAGTAAGTGTTGGCAAGGATGTGGAGAAACTGGGACTCTTATGCAACATGGTGGGATTGTTTTCCAGTTGCTTTGGAGAACAGTTTGGCAGTTCTTCAAAATGTTTAACAGTTATCCTATGATGTAGCAACTCCACCCCTACATATATAGCCAAGGGAACTGAAAACATACATCCATGCAAAAACTTGTACATGAATGCTCATAGCAACATTATTCAAAATAATCAAAATGTGGAAGCAATCCCAATAACCATCAACTGATGAATGGATAAACAAAATGTGGTATATCTATTTAATGGAATATTATTCAGCCATAAAAAGGACCAAAGTACTGATACACACTACATCATGGATAACCCTTAAAAACATGAAAGAAAGCAGCCAGACATAAAAGGCCATATACTGTATGAGTCCATTTATAGGAAATGTCTAGAATAAGTAAATCCATAGAAATATACAACAGACTAGGGTTTCCAGGGGCTGGGGGCAAGAAAGAAGGAGTGAGTGCTACTTGGTACAGGTTTCTTTTTAGGGTAATGAAAATGTTCTGAAATTAGACAGTGTTGATGGTTGTGCCACTGTGGGAATTAACTATATACTTTCAAAGGGTGAATTATAGGTTTAGAAGTTTCATCTAATAAAGATTTTAAAAAAAGGTCTCAATGAAAAGGTGCAATATAAAATATAGACTAAAATAAGGTTTTCAGTATGTTTCATCATTAGTATTGGACCCTGGAACTAAAAAGAATTGAAGACAAACTAGTATTCTGATTTTTTTATACCTTCTAGTCATTTGGCAAAAAAATATCACTTTCCTTAAAAGTTAAATTCTTCCTGTCCCCGCCACTGCCTTTTTTTAACTGACAATTGTTAACTACGATGGCCAGATTATCTCTGAAAATTCATATTTAATCTTCTCATTTTGACCCTTTCGGTTAAGTAAGAGATTCAGTTCCAAACTTGTCATTACAGCAAAAGTACCTATAATTTATTTCTAATAGTTCCCTTCTTTAGCAGAAACCGTGCTAACAAGGCAGAAACCAACCAAATTAACAATCTGTGTGCACGGCTGTCCATTCTTCTTCTTTGCTTTACAGGTTCCCAGGTCAAGAGCTTCACCCATAATCAAGACTTTTTGAGGATGATCAATAGATAAGCACACCTGGGAAAAAGAGGTGGGGGAGGAGATAAAAGCAGGCAAAATTCTAGCTTTTCATCAGTAAAAACGTAAGAACGTTGGTGATGATTTAAGGCTTTACCAGTATAAAGGCATTTGAAGTCAGAGACCTATAAAATACTTAGAAATGGGAGCATGGAAGATACTTAATTTAGTTCTCTACTCAATCTCCATTCTTTCCGTCTTAGTGATTTATTTAGGCTGGCAACATGCTCAGCCTCAGGTAACGGTTCCTGCTCCTGTTTCCCCAGCATTGCTTATAACTAGTGCTGGCCATGAGACTTAAGCTAGTTAAATGGGAGTTGGTATGACTGGAAACACTTTTGCTTTCTTGATAAATGAAGATAGACAAGGCTGGCTCAACACTCCTCTTTACTTCCTGCCCTGAGGAGATAAATGATTACTAAAGTTTCAGTGCTATCTTGTGACAAAAAAGGGAAAGGCCAAAAGAATTTCAGAATATTGGTATGTGGGGAATAGAACAAATTAAAGACAAAAAACCCACAAGAATGGAGACATGATGTTATGAAAGTAGGACTAATTACCTGGCAGTAGACCCAAATAAAGTTTTTTTGATAAAACTTGGCTAAGTTATAAAGACCAAAAAGAAAACTATGGAAAAAGTCTTACCTCTTCTGAACCATCCTTGGGTTTCATTGGGTTAGCATTGAGTAATCCTATGACGGTACCTTGTTCAGTCTTCCAAAGTTCTTTGTGAACTTCTCTAAACAAGAACAATGACACATACTGCGTCAGGTCACGAAGATCATTCAGTCGCCAGATGCTAAATGTTTTCCCCTGGAACAAATATTTATTCCTATTTTAATAATTTTTGAACAATGGGTTACACTGTTTCCACTTATGGTTCTAGGGTTCTTGTATGGAAAAATATATATTCTGCACTAAATATGTAATCATCAGCAAGTTAAACATAAATCATTCCTTTCCCTAGGCTTCAGTATTTATTACCCTTCTTATTTCAGAGATGAAGTGAAATAAGGCAAGCCAGTGGCAAACTGTTACTAGCCTCACTAGACTCTTCAACTCCCAGGTCCGAGATTTAGTTAGTGGAAAAGCAATGCCTTTTAATGATGCACATACGCTTACCATGTCCACACACAGTGATAAAGAGGAAAGGGGAAGCCATGCTACTTCAGATCAGCACCTCACTGATGTGAATAGACACCATGTAAACAATAAATCCTTATTCATCATTGATTAATTATATTATTAATAATTAAAATAAAGAGGTTTCAGCTCTACACTATTACATGTATGCTTAGTTTAGAAGATTAACAAAACTAGCATTTAAAGAAAATTGCTCTGGAACTGAACTGTAAAATTTCATAGGTATAATTAACTATCTGAAGAACTGTAAGTCAGAGTGCTGATCACTTATAATACGAACAACTTCTACTGTTAGATTGTTAAAAAACACAATACTTGGAATAATATTGAATTAAGCTGCTTCACAGAGGTGTTCCAGGGTGGGTATTGTTATAAGTTATAGTGAGTGACTACCTACACTCTGCTATAATTATTGTTCCATGGGATTGTACAATACTTTTCATGGAAGAATTCTAATAAAACTTCACACCTATTATTTCAATGTCATTATAGCCACTTGTGATGCAATTAAGAACTTAATCAAATGAAAATCAGACTTGTTCACTATAATAGGGTTAAAACAGTCCAGTAATCTAAGAATCATATTACTCCCGTCATCAGATCTCATAAAAATCTAAGGTTGGCTAAAATGTAAATTAGACAGTGAAATCAGTTGTGACCATGATTGATTATAGTATTTTTGAGCTGGAAGAGGCTTTCAGTACAATCAAAGACAGTTACTTCATTTTATAGACAAATAAATGGAGGTCCTTCAAGAAAAAATAAGGATCAACCTAAGGCCACTTAACTAGTTAAAGGGAGAATGAGGCTTAGAATCCAAGTTCTCAGACCTGCTTGGCAACAGAATACTTTTCCTCATTATGTTTAGTCAGCTGGTATTTATACAACTTGTTAGATCGTTTGTAATATCCATCTAATTAAATATATCATACATTCCAGCATGGGCCAACAATTCTAGAACTTGCACAGTTGCCATCTTATATCTAATAACAATCTCCAAAGAATCTGTGGATTCAGTCTCTATGACACCTGCTCCTCTCCTCCACAGGAGGGATTACAGTGTCATAGGGACAATCACATGTGTCACCAAAAACAACAAGTGAAATGCAGTAAGAATGATTCTGACGATGAAAAGCCTAAGACACCCAAACAACGAGATCTTCTTTAAGTAGGACACTCTTCACATATAACCCCCTTGGATACTTACCCATTGACAGTGTGCAGCTTTGGAATTTTCTAGTAGGGAGCTCTGGTAGCATAGTGGCTAAGACACTTGCCTGCTAACCAGATGGCTGGCGGTTCAAACCC
>NW_006921615.1:6786748-6792607 GCF_000298275.1 Orycteropus afer afer
CCAAGGAGGGGTCGCTATGAGTCAGGTTTGACTCAACGGCACATAACGACAACAACAACATTGCAAAATGAAATACTGATAGCATAGCAAATTAAGAATGTGAGTCCCTAATGTTAGTTTGTGGTGAAGCAGCTAATAAAACAAATGGCTTACATTGTTAGAACTCTGTGGAGTGACTTTCTTCACTATAACGCCAAATGTTACCCAGTCCATTTCTTCCAATGTCTCACTGGCCATCTTTTCCTTGATCTGAGACAATCTGACCAGTTTTCGGCCAACCATTTTCTTATTCATTTCTGTAGAAGACACTCGAGGCCACCTGGGTGAATAAACCAGCAACAAGTAGATTATTATGCTAAGAAATAAGAGATTATCTGGCATTGTACCATGTGGCAAGGAAAGGTATTATGGGACAGAAACTTCTCAGGGGGCTTAATCTATAGCATGGGAAAGGGAACATTTTATGGCAAACAAATAAATAATTTAAAAAGCTAGGTTTGCTTTTTTTCTTGGCTATAGAACTGGGGCTGCTTAGAAAACAAGAAAGACCACAAACTACTTAAAGGCTATTAAGTTATAATAAATGTGTAAATATTTGAAAAAGAAAATATTGTTTTACATATAATTAAATTATACTAAAAAACACTATTATCTTGGTTAAACTATATACTTTCATATATTTTTAAATAGTCTGTATCATTATTTCTGTCAATTTCTTTTAAATCTACTATTATTTATCAATTTTGTTTTTATAGGTTAAATTTTTTAAAAAAAATTTTTTCTTGTGATTTGGGTGAAATTTACAGAGCAAACTCATTTTCCATACAGCAGTTCATATACACTTCGTCTCATTATATGACTGCAATTTCCCACAATGCAACAAACAGCTCTCTTCCCACTTACTTCCCATAGTGACCTCTAACCTGTGTCCTTCCCTCCATGCACTCCTGCCCCTTGAGCTGTCTCCCTGTGCATACACAGCCCTTCTATTCTCCCGTGACTGATCTCTCCAAGGAGTGTATCTACCTAATGTAAATGTTCAGCTCATATGCCTGTCTTTTGTTTGGCTGGAAGCCACAGGAGTGGATTCAATTCCAGACCTTAAAGGCAGCTAGGGGCCATAGTCTCAGGGGTCAGAGCAGCAAACGTAGTCCCTTTTTTTCCCCCCCAAGTGATTTTGAGTTTTGTTCTACATTTTTCTCCCACTCTATCCAGGATCACCTACATAGTATAGATATATATCTTTTACTCATTATATAAACAAAAAAGAATCATCCTTAAATTTTATATGCTGAGTTAAACCAGTGCCACAGCTAATCGTACTGTCAAGTTTTGTTGCATACAAGAGCTGTGCTGTTTTAGAGATCTGCTGCACAAACACTCTTCCTAAAAGATGAGGTCTTCTAACAAGAGGACAAGCCATCTAGTGGTGCATGTGAACAGAGTGAGTGGGCTGTTCCACTTACTGACCTGAGCCTCAGGCCAGAGAAGGCTTCCACAGAGACTATCTGAGCCAGTTCCCCAGGGTTCCCTGGGGTCCTTATACTCTGATCTCTAGGCATGACATTAGGTTTATTCCCAGGCATAGTTCGGAGTGGCTGGGAGGGCACACTTGTCATCCCTGAAGTTGAGTTTTTGGGTCCTAGAAAATAACATAAAAATTAAGTAGAAAGAAAACCATACTGATAACAACATGTTTTCACAGAATTGTCTATTTTTTAATCAAAACATACAATTACCAAATTATGAGAAAACAAAGAATGCTCACTAGATCATTTCTGTCCTATCTTCAAAATCTCTGCAGTACAGTCCTATAGAACTTTCTGCAATAATGGATATATTTTATATCTGCATTGTCCAGTTTGGTAGCCACCAGCCACATGTGGTCATTTAACACTTAATATATGACTGGTGCTGGTGCTTCTGAGTAATTAGTTTTGCTTTCATTTCAATTTAAATAGCCACATGTGGCTAGTGGCTACTGTTGTAGACAGTGCAGCTCTAAAACATTATTAGTTACTCTGTGCAATGACATTTATTGAGTTGTCACCATAGCCAGAGAATTGTAGTAGATTTCATCTAGAAGTTGAGTTAAAGACCTCCTTCAAGAATGACTAATTTTGGAGATTTATGTATAGATCAAATTCTACCTGAAGAAAATCCAAAGCTAGCTCCACTTTTCGTCTTATTTCTTTTTTCATTTTACTTCATTCCATTTTATTTGGGGTTGGGGGATACAGGAAGAGTAGGGTATTTTACTATTGCTTGAACTAAATACCCTGACATGGTCATTTATCATATTTTAGAAGCATTAGATAATTCTCCCAAAGATCAGAAAACTTGGGTATTATCTTTAGCAAAATATCACTCTTATAGAAGATGCTGCATACTTTCAAATGAACTTTGGATAATCACATCTAAGCTAGGAGTCATGGCAATTCTAGAACTTGAGAATCTCTAGAAACTGTGATGTCCCATCTCCTCTAAACCAAATTTTAGAGACTGCCTAATGAAACACCTTAGTAATGTCAAAGGTCCTAAGAGGATGGAGGTTATTCATAAGTAGATACACTAAATATGAAATTTGTTTCCAAATAAATACGAACACTGAGCCTACAGCTATTTTCTATTACTGTTGTATGCTAATAATGTTCAAAGGGGTCTTTTCCCAGTAAGATGTGCTTACTCTAAGCTGTGTCATCTCCAGACCTTTGTGTATATATCGTGTCTTGCTGAAATAAAATTTTATTTCTGTACCATTCTATACTCTTGGCATAGATGTCTTTTCTAAAGAATGTACCTTCTGGTTTAACACAACATGGCCTTCCTTTCATAAGGGAATCTGCGCTTTAATCTCCTAAGACTGAAGATTAAATCTCTAGACTTCCAGCATGAGAATTCAATAAAGTGGCTACACTTACTAGCGTCCAAGTAAAACTACAGGATTATAGTGCTAAAAAAAAATTCAACCCACTAAATTTAAAAAACATTTACTCTTTACTTAAGGACATAACTTGAGATATTAAGAACAAACACAAAATATATCATATGGCTCCCATTCCTAAGAAACTTACTTTTCTCAATGAGGAGATAAGACAAACCAACACACAAGAATCAGACAGTGTCAAACCTACTTGAAACAGAGCCAGAGGAGCAGGAAATCAGTGAAGCACAGAATACTCTACCTGAAGGTGAAACCTTTGGTGTCCGAGCCATCCGCTTGGTTTTTGGTAGAGCAGGGACATCAAGCTCTGCAGAAAAGCATGTGGACTCCTGCATTCTTTGAACTTTCTTCTCCTTAAGAGGGGGACGTGGAGACTTACCTACTTGATTAAAAGTAAAAGAAACTAGTAAGAAAGGGGCTCAAAGATTCTTTTGCCAAAGTTGGATGCAGAAGTAATGTTATAATAATCTGTATAACGGAAATGCACACTATTCCCAGAATCAGTCTTATTACCAGGGGATTTATGCAGATGGACTGGACTTGCAGGTTGTTTAATTGTTGCTACTTTTAGCTGTTCTTGTAAGGATTTCATTTGCTCTTGCAACTTCCTTAATTCATCTAGGAAAGAAAAATACATTAAGCACCAGGCCAGAGGAAGGTTGTCAAGACATGAAACATACAATATACAATGATGAAAATGCTAGGAAAACTTTTAGTGCATCCCCACTCTCAATCCTGAAACCCACAAGAGAATCACATACTGAAATATCATGATTAATATTTAAACTTCAAAGAGTGAAATGAACTTTGATTTCTGGTAATGAAGCCTCTAATATCTGAGCTGTTTATGAATCTGCACTATTGACAGATATCACAGATTCATATCCACAGTTAACAAGTTTTTAGGAGTTAGGAAATCATTATATTTATTTAATAAAATGGATATTATAACTAATACAATGAATCTTGGCTTCTGTATCACAAAAAATAGTCAACCAACGAATTTTATTGTAACTTAAAAATATACAGGAGAAGATGTCAGAAATAAGAAAAGGGCACTGCTCAGAGCTTCCACCTAGGAATGGTCTCTTGCTCCAATGGACTATGTAACAGCTTTGTAGTACTGCCTCTGGCACTGTATGCATATAAATTATTACATATTATGCTGTAATAGGGAGCTCTGGTAGCATAGTGGCTAAGGCACTTGACTGCTAACCAGAAGGCTGGCAGTTCAAACCCACCAGCCACTCCTCGGAAGGAAGATGGGGCAATTTACTTCTGTAGTGATACTGCCTCGGAAACCCAAGGAGGGGTTGCTATGAGTCAGGTCCGATTCAACGGCACATAACAACAACAACAACAACAACAACAACAATGCTGTAATAAGCATGCAAACTATTAGAGCCATTCCGTGGAGGATCAATTACAGGTGGCAGACACTGATATAAATAGGCCTTTATAAGCTGAACTTAAACGTCTGATCTACCAACTCATAACATTTTTTATAAAGTCATGTCTTTCCATCCTTGAATCAGCAGCTCATTTGATGAAAACCATCCGATTGCTGGTCATAAAGAAATGAGAAAAGACAAGTAGGTAGTTCAGGGCACCTTGCAATTCTTGATTAGTTTTCTCTTGTTCAGGTGCAGAAGCAGAAGCAGGGGGAGTCATATTTTTAGTTGACTGTGAAGTAGGAACTTCTTCTTCATCTGTTAAATCTCCCATATCTCCAAAGAGAGTAGCCAGTTCTTCCTTCTGGTCTTCAGTCCTTCCCACTTCTCCATCATCACCCTCCTCTGAGTAAGATTCACCGTCACCATCAGCATCAAAGAGCTCATCAAATTGGTCATGTTCATCACCTTCCTGGGTCAAGGAGTTGTCTTCTTTCAAATTACAATCAAAGGCTGACTCATTCTCTTCCAGTAGGGCAGTCAGCAGAGACAAATCATCTTCCTCCCCTGGAAGGAAAAAGAAGACAAAAAGAAAGAAATTAAGCCTACCCAAGAAAAACTGCATATGGCCAAAACCAAACCCAGTGCCATCGAGTTGATGGTGACTGGTGACCTATAGGACAGAGTACAACTGCTCCAAAGGTTTTTTAAGAGTGTACATCTTTAAGGAAAGAGACTACCTTATCCTTCTCCCATGGAGCAGCTGACAAGTTTGAAACACCAACCTTGTGGTTAGCAGCCCAATGCTTTACTGCACCACCAGAGCGCCTTGCTAATGACAAGCCCCGCTAATCAGAAATTTCAACATTAGTAAGACAACTAAGATGTTAATGTCATCCGTTACAACGACTTTCAAAATGGCTCTACAGATCCACCATTTTGCCTCACACATTTGTTGTTGTCTTTCTCTCTAGATTCCCTTTCCCCAAGACTTCTTATAGGTCTATGGGCTAAAGAAGAAGGGACTAATATCTGCTCACGGATGGCAGTGGGCCAGGCACTGGGCTTTATCTTTTCATCTGGATTATTTAAATGAATGAAGGTCCCTACATGGTGGAAATATTTTGCTATAGACTATGAACCTAAATATTGGTGGTTCAAATCCACCCAGTGGTACTGCAGAAGAACAGGCCTGGTGATGTGCTTCTGTTAAGATTACAGCCAAGAAAATTCTATGGTACAGTTCTACTCTGTGATACATGGGGTTGCCATGAGTCAGAACTGACACCACGGCAATTAACAACAACCTCAATTAATGAAATAGTATCCTGCATACTATCTGCCATGAAAATCAACAAACATGGGAATAAACTGAAAAACATACTAAACATACTTTTAGGGTACCCTTCACTGCTTTTTTTTTATTTTTTTTATTGTGATTTGGGTGAAGATTTACAGAGCACATTCACTTTCCATACAGCAGTTCACATATACTTTGTCGCATGTCATTGACCACAGTTTACC
>NW_006921615.1:6795501-6799577 GCF_000298275.1 Orycteropus afer afer
GGGCATCCTTGTCTGGTTCCTGTTCTCAAGAGGAATGGTTCCAGTCTCTCTCCATTGAGAATAATGTTGGCTGTTGGTTTTGCATAAATGCCCTTTATCATGTTGAGGAATGTCCCTTCTATTCCTGTTTTGGTGAGAGTTTTGATCAGGAATGGGTGTTGGATTTTATCAAATGCCTTGTGTGCATAACTGATATGATCATGTGGTTTTTCTCCTTTGTTTGCTTTTTAATTTTTTAAGAACAAATTTTTAAATATATAAAGGTAAAAAGAATAATATAAAATACTCATATCTCATCACCCAGAATTAGCCATTATTAACATTGAATCTTCCAACATCACAGCAACAGGCAAGCCACCAAAGTACAATGCTGTGATGCTGGAAGCTATGTCACTGGTAATACCAGCAGGGTCACCCACAGTGGCCAGGTTTCAGCAGAGCTTCCAGACTAAAACAGACATGAAGAAAGGACAGGGCTATCCACTGCTGAAAAAACTGACCACTGAAGACTTTATGAATAGCAGGCAAGCACTGTCTGATACAGTGCTAGAAGATGAGCTCCTCAGGTTGGAAGGCATTCACAATATGACTGAGGAATAGTTGTCTTCTCAAAACAGAGATGACCTTAATGACGTGGATGGAGTAAAGCTTTCAGGACCTTTATTTGCTGATATGGCATTACTCAACATATGAAATAGCTGCAAACATCCATTAATACCCAATAAGGTAGAATGTACAAAGTATGAATCTAAGAAAATTAGAAGTTGTCCAAAATGAAATGGAATGCATAAAGTTTGATATCCTAGGCATCAGTGACCTAAAATGGATCAGTAATTGGTCATTTTGAATCATGCCGTCATATGGTGTACTATGCCAGGAATGACAAATTGAAGAGGAATGGCATCACATTCATCATCAAAAAGAATATTTAAGATCTATCCTGAAGTACAATGCTGTCAGTTATAGGATAATATTCATATAGCTACAAGGAAGATCAGGTAATACTACTATTATTCAAATTTACACACTAACTACCAAAGCCAAAGGTAAGGAAATTTAAGATTTTTACCAATTTCTGCAGTCTGAAACTGACCAACCAAGCAATTACTGGTGATTGGAATGGGAAAGTTGGAAACAAAAGAAAAATGACTGTTAGTTAGAAAATATGGCCTTGCTGATAGAAATGATGCCAGAGACAGCAAGATAGAATTATACAGTCATATGATTACAAAATCATACATTTTGTAAGACCAAGGACTTACTCATTGCAAATACCTTTTTTCAACAATATAAACATATACACATGAACCTCATCAGATGAAATACACAGGGATCAAATCGACTGTATCTGTGCAAAGAGGCAATAGACAAGCTCAATATTGGTCAGAACAAGGCCAGGGACTGACTGTGGGAAAGAACACCAATTGCTCATATGCAAGTTCAAGTTGAAGCTGAAGAAAATTAAAACGTGTCCACAAAAGCCAAAATACAACCTTGATTACATGATGCAATATTGAAGGCTTCCATAGGTAAAATATTGACTGATGCAGGAAGCATCAAAAGAAGACAGAAGGAATATACAGAGTCATTGTACCAAAAAGAATTGGTTGATATTCAACCATTTCAGGAGGTAGCATATGATCAAGAACCAATGGTTCTGAAAGAAGAAGCCCAAGGTACACTGAGGAATTGGTGACAAACAAGGCTCTAGGAATTGACAGAATACCCATTGAGATATTTCAACAAACGGGTGCAGCAATGGAGGTGCTTAGCCATTTATGCCAAGAAATATGGAAGACAGCTACCTGGCCAACCGACTAGAAGAGATCCATATGTGTGCCCATTACAAAGAAAGGTGATCTGGCAGAATGCATAAATTATCAAACCATATCATTAATATCACACATAAGTAAAAGTTTGCTAAAGATAATTCAAAAATGGTTACAGCAGTATATTGACAGGGAACACCCAGAAATTCAAGCTGGATTCAGAAGAGGGTGTGGCACGAGGGATATCACTGCTGATGTAAGATAGATCTTGCTGGAAGCAAAGAATATCAGAAAGATGTTTACCTGTGTCTTATTGACTGTGCAAAGGCATTTGACTATGTGGATCCTAACAAATTATGGAAAAGATTGCAAAGAATGGGATTCCAGAGCACTTAATAGTGCTCATGAGAAATCTATACATAGACCATGAACAAACAGAAGAGGGGGTTACAAATAATCTGAGAAGCTGGACTATATGAAGAAAGCGGCATCATAACTGGAGGAAGACTCATTAACAACCTTCAATATGCAGATGACACAACTTCCCTTGCTGAAAGTGAAAATGACTTGAAGCACTTACTGATGACTATCAAAAGACTACAGCCTTCACTGTGGATTATACTAAACATAAAGAAAACAAAAATCCTCACAATTGGACCAATAAACATCACGATAAACAGAGAAAAGAGTGAAGTTGTCAGGAAATTCATTTTACTTGGATCCACAATCAACACCCATGGAAGCAGCTGTCAAGAAGTCAGACAACATACTGCACTAGGCCAACGTGCTGCAAAAGACCTCTTTAAGGTACTAAAGAGCAAAAATGTCACTCTGAAGACTAAGGTGCACCTGACCCAAACCATGGTATTTTCAATAGCCTCATATGCATGTGAGAGCTGGACAGTAAATAAGGAAGATTGTAGAAGAACTGACACATTTGAATTGAGGAACTGGTGAAGCATACTGAAAATACCATGAAAATACCAGAAGAACAGACAAATCTGTCTTGGAAAAAGTAGAGCCAGAATACTTTTTACAAGTAAGAATGGCCAGCCTTCGTCTCATATACTTTGGTTATGTTGTCAGAAGGGACCAGTTCCTGGAGAAGGATATTATGCTAGAGGGTCGGCAAAAATGGGGAAAACCCTCAATGAGATGGAATGACACAGTGGCTGAAATAATGGGTTCAAATGTAGCAACAACTGTGGGGATGGCACAGGCCGGGGAAGTGTTTCATTCTGTTGTATGAACTCTGAGTCAGAGCTGACTCAATGGCACCTAACACTGACAAGAACAACATTCAATCTCTATACTGAGCAAATAATCCGAAAAGCTAGATTATGTGAAGAATGTAGCATCAAAGCTCATTAACAACCTGTAATATGCAGATGACACAATCTTGCTTGCTGAAAGCGAAGAAGATTTGGAGCACTTATTGATGAAGATCAAAGACAGCAGTATGGATTATATCTTAATATAAAGAAAACAAAAGTCCTCATTACTGGCCTAATAAGGTAAGTGGAGAAAATACTAAGGTTCTCAAGGATTTAATTTTACTTGAATCCACAATCAATACCCATGGAAGCAGTCAAGAAATCAAACAACTATTGCATAGGGCAAATCTGATGTAAGACCTCTTTAAAGTATTAAAAAGCAAAGATGCCACCTTGTGGACTAAGGAGCATCTGACTCAAGCCATGGTATTTTGAATTACCTCGTATGCATGTGAAAGCTAAACAATGAATAAGGAAGATCAAAGAATTGATGCCTTTGAATTATGATGTTGGCAAAGAATGCTGAATGGACTCCTAGAAGAACAAACATATCTGTGTTGAAAAAAGTACAGCCAGAATGCTCTTAGAAATGAAGGTAAGGAGACTGTCTCCATACTTTGGATGTGTTATCAGGAGGGACCAGTCCGTGGAAAGGGACATCATGCTTGGAAGCACAGAAGGCCAGAGAAAAAGAGGAAGCTCTTCAGTGAGATGAAGTGATACAGTGGCTGCAACAATGGGCTCAAACACAGCAACAATTGTGGGGATGTCACAGGATCAGACAGTGTCTCATTCTTTTGTACCCAGGGTTGCTATGAGTCAGGGCTCCACAGTACCTAGCAACAACATCATTTTATCATACTTGCTTCTGGCATTTATGTTAAATAACACTTTACAGATACAGTCTATCAGGACAAGTCTTTTTTTTTTTTCTTTTTTTTTAAATTGTGATTTGGGTGAAGATTTACAGAGCAAATTCACTTTCCATACAGCAGTTCACATATACTTTGTCTCATGCCATTGACCACAGTTT
>NW_006921615.1:6801887-6829839 GCF_000298275.1 Orycteropus afer afer
TCGGGCAGTGTTTCGTTCTGCTGTGCATGGGGTCGCTATGAGTCGGAAATGACTCGACGGCACTTAACAACAACAACAACAACATCCATAAACATATAGCATAGTGTCTAAGGCACCTGACTGCTAACCAGAAGGCTGGCAGTTCAAACCCAGCAGCCACTTCTCGGAAGGAAGGTTGGGCAATCTACTTCCGTAGTGATACCACCTCGGAAACCCAAAGAGGGGTCACTATGAGTCGGGGTTGACTCGATGGCATGTAACAGCAACAACATTCATAGTCAAGGGGTCAAGTGGCACAAATGGTTAAGCACCTAATTATCAGCCCAAAGGTTGGCAGTTTGAATATACCCAGAGGTACCCTGAAGACAGGCTTGATAATCTGCTTCTGAAAGCCCTATGGAGCTGTTCTACTCTGCACACATGGGTCCACCATGAGTCAGAGCTGACTCAACAGCAACTACCAACAATACCATTCATAGTTAACACACAGTAGGATATAGTATTAAAAAATAGGTATTAAATTATCTCACACTGTATGTACTACTCTGCATCCTGTTTTTATTCAGTATTACTTGTAAATTTAATACAAATCAAAATATAATAGCTCTAGCGTATTTATTGCCATTGTTGTTGTTATGTGCCATCGAATCGGTCCTGACTCATAGCAACCCCTCCTTGGGTTTCTGAGGTGGTATCACTATGGAACTAGAGTGCCCAACCTTACTTCCGAGGAGTGGCTGGTGAGTTTGAACCACCAGCCTTCTGGTTAGCAGTCAAATGCCTTAGGCACTACACTACCAGAGCTCCTTTGTTGTTGTTGTTGTTATGTGCCCTCGAGATGGACATGACTCATAGCAACCCCTCCTTGGGCTTCCCAGGCAATATCAATACGGAACTAGATTGCCCCATCTTCCTTCCGTTATTGTTGTATGTTGTTGTTGTTGTGTGCCGTCGAGTCGGCCCCGACTCATAGCGACCCCTCCTTGGGTTTCCGAGGCAGTAGCACTGCGGAAGTAGGATTGCCCAACCTTCCTTCTGAGGAGTGGCTGGTGTGTTTGAACCGCCAGCCGTCTGGTTAGCAGGCAAGTGTCTTAGCCACTATGCTACCAGAGCTCCCTTATTGTTGGATAGTACTCCATAATAAGACTACACCACATTTTATTAATCCATTTTTTCAGTAAAGGACATGTGAGCTATTTCCCATTACAAACTATGCAGTATCTTTTTACATTTGTGTTTTTCAAGGCTATATACCAGAAGTGAATTGCTGGATTGTTGGGGACAAACATTTCCCAATTTTATTTGCTGCCTGTAAAAATGTCTTGGCAGTGATGTCAGATCTCCTTGTTGAATTTCACAAAGGGGGAAGAGAATTATTAGCAGTTAACAGCCTAAGGCCGATTCCTATGAAGCAAAGTCAGATATGCCTCCACCCTCCAACTTTTATACTGACATCAGCTGTTCCTTACATAGCACACTCTACCTCTCTGCTGGGTTCATAACTAGTTGCAATGGCTACACAGAACTCAGATGATGCTCACAATTATGGGGTTTATTAGAGAAGTAACAGGTTATGATTCAGGATCAGAACTTATATCAGTTCTTCCATCAAGACAGCTTCTTCTCAGTGATGCCCATAGGGGCATGCCAGTCTTTAGCTCTTGGCCTTGCAACCCCTCGCCCTCTCCCTGTTCAGGCATGTGTTAAAGTTATAAAGCTTTGTAAGTAAGTGCCCAGAGACTTCTCCCTCTACCAATTGGCCTCAGAGAGTGAAGACTTGCTCAGCTCACTTCTCCATGGGTCAGCTCACCCACTATAGCCTTATCTTGGTCTTGGTCTGCTGCTATTGCTTCTCATCATCTCATACCATCTCTGGTGTTAAAATTCTCTTGCTGTCTCCTGGGTCTAGAAGGTTTTCAGAGCAGGGACCCCAGGCTTAAAGGACACACTTCACTCCTAGTTCCTGGTGAAGAGAAGGTTCCTGTTGCCTCTGGGCCAGCTCACTGCAATCCTAGCAACAAAATGGACCAATCCCCTCATTAGGGCTCCATATAGCTCTGGTGGCGTAGTGCCTAAAGCATTAGACTGCTAACCAGAAGGCTGGTGCGGTGCAAACCCACCAGCCAGGAAGGTTGGGCAATCTACTTCCATAGTGATACCGCCTCAGAAACCCAAGGAGGGGTCATTATGAGTCAGAATCGACTCTATGGCATTAAGCTTGGTTTTGGTATACCTTATTTGCATGATTCCAACCTCACAAGGGTACCATAAACCTTATTTACGTTATTAGCAAGCTGTCCAATCCCCTTGGTGGGCCACAAGCACCTCATCTGCATAGCCCCATCCACTCATTTAGTAAAAGTTACAAACACTATGGCTAAAAGGACCATATTAAGTAATTCACTGCACAGCATTAGTAAACTGTTCTTAAATAGTTCTTGCACTAGCATGGTACAAGATACCATTTCTCCACCATCTTATTAGTATCTGATATGTCACTTAAATTTTTTTGCCAATGTGATGGATGACTTAAAAAGGCATCTCATTGCTTTTATGGCATTTCCTGTATTACCAGTAAAGTTAAGAATAGTGATGTTTATTGTCAAGATTTATTTTCTTGATTTATCTGTTTATGTTCTTTGCTCATTCCCATCCTCCTACCCCCAGTTGGACACTATTCCTTCATAAAATGAGGCATTTAAAGCAAAAATCTTAAGGATTATCTAAGTCACTTCCTTCACTTTTTAATTTGATTTTATAAATATTTTATTGTGTTTTCAGTGAAATGTTTACACAGAAAATTAGGTTCCTATGTAACAATTTCTACACAAACTGTTCAGTGACATTGGCTACATTTTTCACAAAGGGTCAACACTCTCATTATTTCTGTTCTGGTTGTTCCATTTCCAGCAATCTAGTTTCCCTGCCCCCTTACCTTCTCAACTTCGCTTTAGATTAATTGTTGACCATTTGATCTAATATAGATGATTTTTTAGAGTGCAGTACTCACGGATGATATTCTCTATTTTATGAGCCAATCTCTTATTTAGCTAAGTTTCCCTCTTTTAAGGATAGGGACTAAAGCCCAGAGAGGCTAAAGGCTTATTCATGATCATATGCTGAAACAAGGCAGTGGCCATGCCTGGGTTACTATGGGGCTCTCTAGATCAGCAAACCAACGTCCTTTCCACTACTCTATACTTCCTTACCAGAGGGAAAGAGCCAATAGCCAAACTTAAGGCTAAGAATATAATGAAGGGTCTAGCTTAGACTCAGATGTTATAATGATCTTAAGTTTTAATTGCTTAGTCAACAAAGACTCTAAGAGAATCCAGTGTGTACTAAAAGAGGCAACCCCAGCTCCCTGTTCACCAGATGAGATACATCTTGGCATGGGAGTAAATAAGTCCTGCACTATCTGTCATTCCCAGATGTCCAGAGAGCACATCCCAGAAGGAAGCCCTGGCCCACACCATTGGGAGACAGGGGTGAAAAATGCCTAGTGGCCCCATATGCTCCACTTTCTTCTTCCTTCATGAGAGTACCAGGGATACTCCTGTGATATCTCACCCTGGTTTACCTTGGTCACTAAAAATCACCTACCTTCTCCATATTACTCTGATCTGTCTCTTTGTTCCCAAACCCCTGAGGTCTGCTCTGGAACCCAGAATCTACTACCAGCAAGTACCCCTATTTATATCCTCAGCGGATTTTACAACAGAAATAGCTGTCCCCTGCAACTCTCTTGAGTGGAAGTCATTTAATCTTTTATATCTCACACTGTGTGGTAGTTCAGTTTGCGTGTCAACTTGGCTGGGCCTGGTTGAGTGGCTGGGCAGCTGAATGTAGCAGTCCCCATGATGTGACTAGAAATCAACTCCATAGTGGAACCTATTATGAGCAGCTGAGTAGCTGCCTTAGGGATGTGGTCTGCTTCCTGTATATAAGAAGCAGCCTTGGGAATGGTCTCTAGCTTATGGCATGCCTGAACCCTGCATGTAGCCGTGTCATTCAGCAGCCTGCCATGCTCTGCCAGCCTTGGGACTAACAATGGACTTGAATTAATGGCCTGCTGTGTGGTTTGGTAACATTGGGACTATGCCTTTTTACTTGTCAACCTTAGGCTTGTCAGTCTCAGCAGCCAGCAGCTGTCTGAGTGAAGAAAAGCCTCTAGCTTCAGTGGGCTGGGAGCAGGAAGCAGAGCTGAAGCCCAAGGTTGAGGGGCTTTTACCCAACCCCTAGAGCCTGGCACTTTGAACTTGGACTTAAAGCCTCCAAACTAAGAGAATAAACTCCTGTTTCTTCAAGCCATCCCATTTGTCGTATATTTTTGTCAGAGCGGCACTATGTAACCAGAACACACTGCAATGCCTACAATGTATGTCTTCCTGTCTTCCTTTTTATCTCTATTGTTATCACCATTCTTGCACACTTCAACATTCTAAAGATCTAGCCAACTTCTTGGTCTCTCTTGGTTTCTTTACCTTCTCAGCTTCAATGACCCTGTCCTTCACTCCATCTTAGCCAACTTCTCCTAGTCATTCTGTATCATCACAACAAAGGCACTGCCTCTGAGATCTTGTTTTCAAGCATCCCACTCTGATTCCCACCTCCTCTCCTTTCTGCCCACTCATTCTAATATGTCCACCCAGTAATTTCTTCAACTTTATTAAGATGTCCAACTCATTGACCTTCCTACTTTTTTACTATCTATCATCACCTGTCCCTCATGTCCTCCTGGATTCTACATTCTATCACTATAATCACTGCTTTGTACAGACTCTGCCATCTCTCTCACGCCCTCAAATTCCTTGATAAAATCTTAGTACTGATTAAATCCACTGAGCCACCTCCTCCATGTCTGCACCCGAGCTGGTGAATGGTCCTGGAGAAAGACACATGCCACGTTGACTGGTTTAGCTTTAAATCTATGCTCATGAATAACAAACAAGCATGTAACTGCTTCCAACACCTCCCTAGAATGTTTACTCATTTTATTTTCCAACTACTTCACACCATCTCTCCACAAATTTCCTATGTTCTCTCTTCCCTCTTTACTCTTAGCTGATGATCTTGTCTTATATTTTACAGAAAAAAAAATAAAAAGTAATCAGACAGGGACTTCCTCATAATTCACTACTAAATCTGAATACATAGTCTCTGCTTTCCCTCCTACAGAAGCTCTGGTGGCTTAGCGCCTAAGGCATTTGACTGCTAACCAAAGGGCTGGCAGTTCAAACCTCAGAAGGAAGACTGGGCAATCTTCTTCTGTAGACATAACGCCTCAGAAACCCTCGGAGGGGTTGCTATGAGTTGGATACAACTTGACAGCAATGAGTTTGGTTTCCCTCCTATGAAAATAGATGAAGTATTTTTATTTCTGTCTATAGCCAATTCCTCCATTTATATACTGGATCACATTCCTCTTAGCTGCTCAAAGACTTCATCCTACAATTACCACCTCTCTCTCCTGCATTGTCAATTGTCCCCTTCTACTGTCGCATTCCTATCAACATGCTAACTCATTCTACTGTCCCCCATCTTACCAACTACCTGATATGTTCTTATTTGTTTGTTATTACCTTACTCCTCCTACAAGACTGTTTGTAGGCACCTTGTTCAACAATATACCCCTAGTACCAACAAACCTTTAAATAAATATATATTTATATTATTGTTGTTGTTGTTGTGTGCCATCGAGTCGGCCCTGACTCATAGTGACCCCTCCTTGGGTTTCCAAGGCAGTATCACTACGGAAGTAGATTGCCCAACCTTCCTTCCGAGGAGTAGCTGGTGGATTTGAACCGCCAGCCTTCTGGTTAGCAGTCAAGGGACTTAGGCACTATGCTACCATTTATATAGATATAAAATTGTGTTTTTGGTGGAAGTTCACCAGCACATTAAGTTCCCATCGAACAATTCCCACACATATTGTTCGATGGCGTTGGTTACGTTTTTCACAACGTGTCAACATTTTCATTATCTCCATTCTGCCTCTTCTACCTCTTTTAATCCTGTTTCCTTGTCCGTTCTTATCTTCTCACCTTTGCTTAAGGGTTTGGTCTCATGTAGACAATTTTTTTAAAGGAGCACAGTACTCATGGGTGATATTATTTACTTGCCAATCTGTTACTTAGCTGAAAGGTGACCTCTGGGAGTTTTTAGTTCCCACTAAACTTTATGATTTGGTCTATTCTGGACCGAATTGTGAAGCCATACCAATGAAGTTAAAATGCTTTATTAGACACTAGGAGCTCTGGTAGCATAGTGCCTAAGGCATCTGACTGCTAACCAGACAGATGGCAGTTCAAACCCATCAGCCACTCCTTGGAAGGAAGGAAGATTGGGCAATCTACTTCTGTAGTGCTACCACCTCAGAAACCCACGGAGGGGTTGCTATGAGTCGGATCCAACTCGACGGCAGTGCATTTATGATTTCTGAAAGAACACAGATCCATTCACCACTTATTTTCATGTCTACTTTGATAACATTTGGTTTTACTATTTGTTTAAAAGGGTAAAGCATAATAAACTTGAGGGGTATTTTTTTTTTAATCCAGTTTCAGACAATGAACTCAATTACACAACCAGAAAAATAATGCGTTTTTTGTTAGAGTTTCTTCCTAACCAATATAATCATTTTTGTACTGTCTAGGCTAAGCTCTGCTAATTAGAGCAACAGCTCTTTAGTAGATAAATATTTTATACATGTCCTTGCAAAATGAACAAAACTAGGCTAGACTAAAATCATTTTCACAGATTTCAATGTCAAACATGAGATATGAAGTTAGACAGCCAGCATTCATATTCCTGCTTTGATTGTGTGACCTGCAATAAGTTACTGGACATCTCTTTTCCTGCCCACAACATAAGGTTGCAGGGAGGATTAAATCAGTGAATATACACAAAGCTCTTAGAGCACACTGCAGGATGCTCAATACATTTGTGGTTGTATGTTTGGCCAGTTGGTTCCTACTCATAGCAACCCCATACAAAAGAATAGAACTACCCCATAGGGTTTTCTAGGCTGTAATCTTTATGAGAGCAGATTGCTGCTGAATTCAAATCGCTGACTTTTCTGTTAGCAACTGAGTGCTTAACCACTGAGCCACCAGGGCTCCTTGCTCAGTACACGCTAGCTATTATTTTATTCTGCTGCAAGAAGGAGAAATCTCACATGATCAAAGCAAGTAACATTTAGTAACTGAAGTTAGATCTCTGGAACTCTGAGACCTTGGGGTTGGGGGCAGCCATCATCACTATTTTGCAAAAAGAATAAATAACAAGTCCATGAACAAAAGGGTGGTTTCCCATTGAGCAAATTGAGAGAAAATTGCCAGGCCTTACCATCCATGCTGCCAAGAGACTAGTTGTATGCAATAGGGAACTTCAATGGAGGATCCAGTGCCTAGGAGAATAACACAGGATCTTTGCTGTATGGAATCAATATTAGAAAAGTCACCCTTGACTTTGTCTCTCACAACCCATATCCAATACATCAACAAATCCTGTAATTCACCCAGACTCCAACCATTTCCCATTCTCTCTTTTTCTACCACCACCATCTCCCTTGTCCCCTTTCACAGTCTTCGAACTATGGTTATAGAAACTCTGCTGAGATGCAGAGTACTTTATACAATTCTGGATTACATGGATGAATTAAACTGGGAACAGGAATGATTGAGGCTGGTCAAAAATAGGGCTATTACCTCATTATACAGTAAACACTGTAACACATTACCCATAGCATTTTAGTGTGTGATTTTACTTAGTTGCAGTCTTATCAGTATTTTGACTCAATATTAGTTAGCAAAACTCAGAGGGGGAAAAAAATTCATTGCAACAGCTAATTAAAACAAATTCATATCATTCTGTGCACTTTTTTTTTAATTTTAAATAATTTTTAAAACTGCAAGTAAGAAGAAGTGTAAAACTTTCTACGTTATTATTTAACTTGGAGTCCCTGGGTATTGCAAATGGTTAAGGCATTTGGCTGCTAACTGAAAGACTGGAGGGCCCAGTCGACTGCACTCAAAAGCACCTTGGAAGAAAGGCCTGACAATCTACTTTTGAAAAATCAGCCACTGAAAACCCTAACAAAGCAGTTTTACTCTAACACACATGGGGTCACCATGAGTCAGGGACTACTCCACAGCAACTGGTTTTTATTATTTAACTTATATAACCAAACCAAACCCATTGCCACCGAGTCAATTCTGACTCATAATGACCCCCATTGGGTTTCCAAGGCAGTAAATCTTCACAGAAGTAGATTGCCTCATCTTCCTTCTCTGGCGCAATTGGTGGTTTTGAACCACCAACCTTCTGTTTAGCGGTCAGATGCCGTAGGCACAAGCCACCAGAGCTCCCTTTAACTTATATGTTGTTGTTGTTGTTGTTATGTGCCTTCGAGTCGGCCCCGACTCATAGCGACCCCCTCCTTGGGTTTCGAGGCAGTATCACTACGGAAGTAGGATTGCCCAACCTTCCATAATATGTGACCTTGGTAACTGTAATGTAAAGGTTATTAATTATGGCGCTTTCTAGTTATTCAGGAAACATTTCCATGGATCCCATCGTGTGCTCCACAGTGCGTTATCTAACGCGGAATACATTAGCTCCTAAGCTTCCAGAGGGCTACAAGAAAACTGTCTTGTTCATTTCACTCATCTCAGTAATGCACTTAGGAAAAATCCAGAATTCCCCAGCTTCCAGGTGGTATCTTCTTCCCTTTCTGCACTTAGGCCTCCGACCCAGAGCGCGCACCCCACAGACCCCACTAAAGCCAGGCGCCATCCCTGTTCTTCCTGAGGTCGCCCCCCACGGCAGCCCAATTCCAAAGTCTCCCCACTTGAACCACTAAAGGCGCCGCACTACTCGCCATAAGACTACAGCCCTCCTCAGAGATTCTCTAAAATCTCCCACACACAGCCGTGGCAGCCCCTTCCCCACCTTAGCCGGAGGGCCACCCAGATCCCCAGAACCCGCGCTTATTACCGTGTTCAGGCACCCCTTCACTTTCTAAAGCCAAACGCGCCAAAATTCCAACTCGACTCCACCCTGTCACTGACGTCAGACGCAGCCTGGCCTTGGGGCAGCACTGATTGGCTCCGTCAGCGCTCTCTGGAAAGATGACTAGGGAAAGAGCGAAATCCTGCCCTTGTGTCGAGCAATCTGATTGGCTTACGTAATTGGGCGCCCTCTTTGTTAGGGGAAAGAGGACTTCCATCGTTGAAGTCCTAGGCTTCTTTGGGTAGTGTTATGGCGCCTCCTAGCGCCAAGCTCTGGTGGTGTAATGCCAAAAGCGTTTGGCTGCTAACCAGAAGGCTAGCGAATCAAACCCACCGGCCACTTCTCGGAAGGAAGACTGGGCGTTCTACTTCCGTAGAAATACTGCCTTGGAAACCCAAGAAGGGGTCGCTGAGTCGGGACCGACTGGAGGGCTGTGAGGTTTTTTTATGGTATTTTTATGGGAGGTTCAAACTCAATTCCAGACTGAGTGATCTGGGTCCCATTTTCTTTATGAGGTGGAGGGTTAAGCTTGAAGCAGAGAACCCTGGACATTTACACTTACTGCGAGGCACGGTTCAAAACGTGTCCCTTGCCCTCACGAATTTCCTATGGCTGAACTTAAATAGAAGCTTGAATAATCTGGTTGACTGTTCCACTTAGCTTTGCCAATCCTGTGTTCAACTGAGGTGTATGGACTAAAAACCAAAAACTGATCCACTTTTGGCTCTGTCTGACTTTGGGGAAGTAACTTCTCTTTTAGATTTATGCTTTATTATCTGTAAAATGGAGGAAAGGGCTAGAAGGCATTGTTTCACACAACAGAAACCAGTTTCAAGAATTATTGTACCCCCCAAAAAAAAAAAAAAAATTAAACCCACTGCCAAGGAGTTGATTCCATCTAATAGTTGAGAATTGTCACTGATATCAGAGCTGAGAATAACTTATCAGAAGATCATATTTTTCACAATGTATATTTTACTAAAATCCCTCTTTACATATTTACATCCTAAAAACTGTTTTTTACATAACACTGAGTGCAAAATCATACATTTAGCCTATACATAATTTCAAAGTCCACAAAGCACAAGAGTTTTTGATGGAGCAAATGATCATTTCAAATCTTTTTTTCTCACACTGCATTCTCTTGCTAATAAGACATTTTATATAAGATAGTATCTCTATCCACTGTGTCTACCTTCATTTTAAGAACAATTAAAATCTGCTTGAAGATGACTGGGAAACAAACAGTCCTGGTGCCATCTGCATTGATTTTTGTGTGTCCCAATGGAGATTAATGCTCCATTTATGAGCTTAGCCCTATTATCTAAGCCTAGTATGTTGACCCTGGAACAAAAACTGCTGGTGTTGAAACATCCACAGTAATGGAGGAACTACAGTAATCAAATTGAAAAAAGGGGTTTAAATGCATCACTACATCTAGTTATAAAAGTTTATCATAGATACATTCTTAGCCATTATGCAGATATCCCTTGATCAATTCTGATTAGTATTCTGAAGTTCTCGTCTTCCCCTTGCCTTTCCAGGTCCTCTTTGCATCCAGTTCCATGTAAGAAGTAGGAAACAGTATCACTTCAAGCCCTGAAACCTTCTTGGAGTGAGGGACCAAGCAATCATGATTAGAATTAGTATAGTGACACCAGAATTGGAGAAGTGGAGGTGATTTTGAGAAAGAGTTAGGAGAACAGATTCAGAACCTATTGACAAGAGGGATATGAGGAAGAGAGAAAGGGAGGGAGGGAAGGAAGGAAGATCAAAGAGAGGTTAAGAGAAAGATGTCTAGAATGACTCAGCTTTCTTGTTTGTGCAATTAGGTGGATTTTGAGGCAATGCACGGAAGTGGAGAACACAGGAAGAACAGGGTTAGGGGAAAAGATAGATTTAGTTCTGGATTTCAGAATGAGATGTGTGAAATGCTAAGAAAAGTCCAGTGGTCTGCTGGATCTCTAGACCTGAGTTCTGAGTGTCATCAACATAGATATGAATGAAATCTGAACAAAGCATATACACTGCAGTCATTCTTAGCCTTTTTTTGGGGGGAGGTGTGTCTTTGTTATCTAGGGGTACTATAACAGAAATGACACAAGTGGATGGCTTTAACAACCAGAAGTTTATTTTCTCACAGTTAAAGAGGCTAGAAGTCCGCATTCAGGTTACTGGCTCTGGGAGAAGGCTTTCTTTCATTGTCGGCTCTGGAGGAAGGTCCTTGCCTCTTCTCAGCTTCCGTTCCTCAGTTCCTTGATGATCTTCATGTAGTGTGGCATCTGTCTGTCCCCATCTCGGCTTAATGGGGGCAGATAGATGCCATACCACATGAAGATGCTTAATTTGCCATTTTATATCTCAAAAGAGACTGAGTTAAGACACATCCTCTGCTAATACTGGGTACTTAGCATACAAAGAAAACCCATTCACAAATGGGATTACAACCACAAGTATGGGGGTTAGGATTTACAACACTTATTTTTGGGGAACACAATTCAATCTGTAACAAAAGCATATGTGATCATAGACCTTTTTGAGAATATAACGAAAATGACAGCTTCTTTTCCTAGACAAATGCACACTCATCCAATCAAGATTTTGTATATCTTTTCAGGGCGTTCACATATTTATAGATAAATCTCCAAATTAAGAACCTCTGATATAGAAGACCAGAACTCTGGGGACCACAAATGCTGACGGGCAAACATCTGAGGTAAAGCAAGGGGAGCCAGATATTGCCGAGCAGGAAAACAGTACCACCCTTAGACAGAGGCAAGAGAGTGCCCTGCCCTTCCCTGAATCTCACCTGGCCCTGCTTTGGTCCTCTTCTAACTGTAGCCCTCCCCACAGGGTGAGGAATCCCAAGGCCAAGGGACTTACCCATCCAAATCCTAGGCAACTCCTTGCAGCTGAAGCTCTAGCATTGGAACTTCATTTTCCTCCCATCCAAATGGTCCCAAGCCTGCTTCTAGCACCTCTGTGAACCTTTGCCCTGGGTGTCTTTCTAAGGGTGAATTCCCAGGTCTAAAGGGAAACTAAAGGATGATTGTTTGGTGGTGGTTGTAGGGGAGGGGGATATGGGAGCTTGGACAGCAGCATGGGGTATCCACACACTTAGTTAGGAAGGAGGCTCCCAAGTGCAGTGCAGAACTGAGCCCAGGGTGGGAAAAGAAGCAGGTTTAAGGGGCTGCAGTCCACTTCTCAAGCAGCCATGTGTCAGTTTGAAGTTCCAAAGAGACTGTTAATTTTATCTATAAACTTTTTATACATAGGGTGTTTGTATTCTTGCCCAGAATTTTTTTCAGTGCAAGGGGTGTGCCTAAAGGCAAGTGATGGCACAGGACACCAGGAAAGGAGAATTTTACAATGCAAGTGGCAAATGGCAATACTCCCGAGCAATGGTTCTCAAAGTCTGGTCCCTGGACCTGCAACATCAGCAGCATCTGGGAACTTGTTAGAAATGAAATCCTTGCACAGTATGACAATCTACTGACTCAGAAACCCTGGGGCATGGGGCCTATCATTGTGTTTTCAGCCTTTGTAATTATTTCCTTTCTCTCTAGCAGTGGTTTTCAAACTTTAGTGTGTATCAGAATCACCTGGAAGTCTCTTTAAACCACATCACAAAACAAGAAAGAGAAACAGGCAGTGAAGAAGAAAGATTAGTCTGCCTCAAATGTTCTATGCCCCAAATTGCCACTGGCCTATGTTGCTAAGTACCTCTCCTAGTCACCATTGCTTAAGTTCCTCATCCCTATCCCCAATTACTGAGTCTTATGCATTTGATATCATAGTTCTTGAACTCATCCTCTCCTCTACATCCTCACTGTTGGGGCCCTCTAGAAGTCCTCTCTTCATTTTACCATCTCTAACTGATCTCTTTACAATATCACGCACCTCCAATCCATTTCCCATGTTGCTGCCATTTACAGCATTGATCTTGACACAGCTTTTCCCTAATTAGAATGCATCAGTAGCTCCCCAGTTCCAATACAGTTGAAACTTGCCACGCAATATCTTTACTAACAGACTTGACTCGTGCCTACATTTTCATTAGCCTCAAGTCTAGTCTTTCCCACTGGTTCAGTCTTTCTTCCAGTCATAGCAGACAATTTCCTGTTCTTCAAATATTCCAGGCTTTGGAATGAGAGACTTTGTACATGTAGATCCCTCTGCGTGAACTGCTTTCCATCACTTGCTCCTTCTCATCCAACTAACCTCACTTTAGGCATCTCCTCCTTTGTGAAGCTCTTCTGGAACTCTTGGGCTAAGTGTTCCTACTTAGTACTACCTAGAAGTCTGGACTTCTCCTATTGAACTTCCCCCACTGCATTCTAATTACTTGTCTTCTGCTTCTTCCCACTGTAATGTGAGTAGAAGGGACTTGGGTGTTCACCTTCCTATCTCTTCCTTCTTCCTCCTGCTTGACCCTAGTGCCTAGGACACAATGAAAGTTTATTGAAAGAAAATATTGAATATTTGTCCCTTAACAAGTTACTTCACCTATAAAAAGTGCTAATAATAAGTAATACTGATTTACAGAGAAGTTCCAGTATATTTCCACATATCTGTTATCAGCCATAATCACTTATTGCCTTATGTGTACAAGGTGTTGGAGTATGAAGACATGGTCTGTGTTCTAGTAATTGACAGTCTAATTGAGGAGATATGACATATGCATAACAGATAAACAACCTTAGGTAGTCAAGGAGCACCAATTTTGCTGGAGAGGAGGGAACATAAGGAGGAGAAGTAGAAACATAAGTCAGTAGAGACTAATTGAGTGGAGGATGAAGAACACCAGGATTAAGATTTTTTTTTTTTTTTGTAAGCAGTAGAGACTGTTTGAGCAGGTAGGGGAGGAAGGCCGATTTGTAGAGGCAAAGTGTGATTAAGGGCTCAGACTCTGGATTAAGACTGTATATATTGTTTGTCATTGATTTGTGACATAGGAGACTCCATGTGTTACAAAGTAGAACTACTGCATATGGTTTTCTTGGATGTAATCTTTTTGGAAGCTGATGACAAGGCCTGTTTTTTTCCTGTGGTGCTGCTGGGGGGGTTTGAACTACCAACCTTTTGATTACCAGCTAACCACAAACCATTTGCACCCAAGGACCTTAAGACTGTTTTGGTTTTAACTGCCACATAGTAACTGTGCAGCCTTGGGTAAATTACTTAACTCCTCCAAGCCTCAACTTCCTTATCTGCAAAACAGAGATAACAGTAGTTACTTCATAGGGCATTGTGAAGACTGAATGAGAAAAACATGAAAATATGCATAGTGTCCATGGCATATGTAAGCAGTAAGTGTATATCAACTAGTATTCTTACTTCTTTGTAAGGCAATGTTTAGGAAGATTAAGCTAAAAAAGGAGTCTCAAGAACTGAGTATGGAGGAAAATGGGGGATTATTCCAGACTAAGAGAGTTGAGAGGAACAAAGTATGATGGCAAACCTATCTGCTCTGGTAACTGACTGGCTGTAGGAAAAGGGGAGGGTGATGGCAACGTTTATAATACCTGGAAGACTGGAAGAATTACTGACATAGGCTAGACGTCAGGAGAACAGAGGAGCTTGCTTTGGAGGGGAAAGATAATGAGTTCAATCTGACATGCTGCAATAGAAGACATAAAAGGAAGAGATTTTAACAGGTGCTGTTATATTTGTGACAGAAGTCAGGGGACACATCAGGGCTTCAAATGTAGGTCTGGAGTGTTCGCTTAATGAATGTAGCTGACTTCTCTAAAGTAGAGAATATAGAAGCAGTATATCTTTGGGTATGTATCAGATGACTAAACTGATTCTTTCATCCTGAGGCCCAGCAGGAGGCAATGCTATTCAGAATCAAACTTTCTACTGGGAATCATCTTGGGGTTTCCATGTCCCTGCCCCTCATCTCCTTGTTTACATCTGCCTTCACATCTTCTTTACTCAATGGTGCAGAATTCTTTAGACTCTTATCCCCAGACTTGAATTTGCCCAAATGAATGAACAAAGATCCTGTCCTGAGAAAAATGTTAGTTTTACTCAGAGATAACCCTCAACTTACAGGTGAAATGGCCCCTTTGAAAAAGAGGAAACAGTCATAATTTTCGTATCATTACCTATGCTGCCCAACTAACTGCCTTCTGCTCTTCAGCCAACCCAGAGGTTACTTTAAACAACAAAGTACATTCTTCCATCTATTTACCTCAACTGAAGTTTTGCAAACGGAATCCAATAAAAGACTCTAGCCTTGGTGATTTTAATTAATTCATAAGAATGTTCAACATATTTCATCATTGGTTTTGCTGGGTCAATAACTGTAATACATACTTCATATATGTGAAATGCTCCTCCTTTATAGCTCCATATATTTAAAGGACAAAATTGCTACATATATCTATCAGCTCACTGAAAGTTCCTGAATCAATACTGCTTGTATTACACTTCACATGTTTGCAATTACTTAGCCAGAAAAAATAACTTAAATTACTCAGTGACGACTTTTTCACAGCAAGACTATATAATGATATTTCAGTAATTTAAAAAATGACAAACTATGAAAGTGAAATGAAGCCAAGGAGGATGCTGAAACTAATTTACAGTTTGCATCTGCTTTTCATAGCAAAGCAGACTGGGTACTTTTCATTGTTCCACTAAAACATCTGAATATTGTTTGATCTACTTGATTCCTGGCACCTTGAAAACTGCAACTATCTGTCACACCAGCTTTTCCCAACTGATAAATGATGGCATCATAAATTTAATGTTTCATTAAAAGCAATCCCATGTTAGCCCTTTCATTATGGGCCAAGTGGAAGTGCTAGCCAATCTTCACACCAATCTTCAGTTTTTAATGCACACAAAGTGTTATAGGTGTGTTCATGTTAAATAATCTTATGATTCAAAGTTATTTTGAAACATAACATCTGAAAACTAATTATTATAAAATTATTTAACTATGACATTTTCTTTGTCTCATTCATGTTCCCTGTTCCCAGCTTTCTATTGTTCCCCACTCAGACTTCAAGAGTACAGGTGGCAGACCCTGGAAGAAGGGCCAAGATTACTATGAGGTATAGTTAATTGGGAACATGGAACAAAGCCTTTTTAAGTGATTATCAGACTAAACTAATTAGATGATAGATGCATAGAGTTTTCAACATGATTACCCTGCTATTTAATTCTCTCAACACAACAGCTTTAATTTAAACCAACCATGTGACCCTTGTCATTGTGGTAGTTCAGTTTGTGTGTCAACTTGGCTGGGCCTGGTTGAGTAGCTGGGCAGCTGGATGTAGTATTCCCCATGATGAGACTGGTAATCAACTCCATGGTGGAATCTACTGTGAGCAGCTGAGTAGCTGCCTTAGGACTGTGGTCTGCTTCCTGTATATAAGGAGATGCCTTGGGGATAGTCTCTAGCTTATGGCATGTTTGAACCCTGCATGTAGCCGTGTTGTTCAGCAGCCTGCCACTGCTCTGCTAACCTTGGAACTTTCAATGGACATGAGTTAATGGCCTGCCATGTGGTTTGGTAACATCAGGACTGTGCCTTTTTGTCAACCTTGGGCTTGTCAGTCTCAGCAGCTAGCAGCTGTCTGAGTGAAGAAAAGCCTCTAGCTCCAGTGGGCTGGGAGCAGGAGGCAGAGCTGAACCCCAGGGTTGAGGAGCTTTCACCCAGCCCCTGGAGCCTGGCACTTTAAACTCGGACTTCTAGCCTCCCAAACTATAAGAGAATAAACTCCTGTTTGTTCAAGCCATCCCATTCATGGTATATTCCTGTCAGAGTGGTACTAGGTAACCAGAACAGTCATGTTATCAGAAGGGATGAGTCCCTGGAGAAGAATATCATGCTTGGTAGAGGGTCAGCTAAAAAGAGGAACACTTTCAGTAAGATGGACTGACCCAGCAGCTACAATAATAGGCTCAAGCATAGCAACAACTTTGAGATTGGTGCAGGATCAGGCAGTGTTTTGTTCTGTTGTTCACAGGGTCACAGTGAGTCGGATCCCTCTTGACAGTATCTGACAACAACAACAACATGTGAACTTGCCTTCCTTCATTTTCAGTCCTTGAGCTCTGGTAGCATAGTACCTATGGCACTTGACTGCTAACCAGAAGGCTGGAGGTTCAAACCCACCAGCCACTCCTCAGAATGAAGATGGGGCAATCTACTTCCATAGTGATACTGCCTCAGGAACCCAAGAAGGGGTTGCTATGAGTCGGGTCTGACTCAACAGCACCTAACAACAACAACAACAACTAATAAACAAGCAAACAGTTTGATCACAGACTTAATATGGCCATTCATGCTATTATTTCAGAGTTTGGATCTGCTTAATATTTTTACTTGAACAAAGTAAAAAGACATCCTCAGTAATTTAGATGTGAGAGCATTTGGTTTGCTTCTCTGTATAGGATACTGTAGAAATCTATTTTCTCCAGTACAAAATGGGAAGGAAACAATTTAAACTAGAAACCATAAGCAACAAATTATGAGCAAAATTTCCATAGTTATTGTAGAAATATCTTTAACAAACATTCTCCCTGAGGCAGAGCAGGGGGATGCAGAGATCTTTTAATCTAATCATGGTTGGATTTGTACAGTGTGTTCTCTTGGTGTAAAGATGTCATTAGTTACTTTGATTCCTATTTAAATATACATATTATCAAGCTTGCCTATGAGAGATTCTTATGAAATACCCAAAGGAGATCTTTTAATCTGCTCTTAAATGTTTTTCAGAACCTAGATGCATAGGGACATTATTTTTATGACTGTTCAACATTGGCTGTAGGTTTACAAAAACAGCAATACCTATCAATTTGCTTCCTTAGCAAGGACATCTTAGAATGCAAATAACATTCACAGGTCTCTAGAAAAGGGATTTTCTGATAGAATTAACCAAACAGATCTTATGATTAAGTTGAATAAGCTTAAGACAGAAAATGAAATTAGTCATATTATATATGAAGAATATAAAAGATTCATAAGCAAAATTTTATTTTGCAGTAACTATTTTTTTGTGATCATGAAGATGTAACCTGATCCAACAGCAGAATTAATAGACAGTTGTTCTTTTTACAAGCTAATAAACTATCTACTGTACAAGCCCATGTATCTGCACCACAATGAAAGAACAAAGGTAACGTCTTTACACTATGGATGGTTATATGAAATCAAGAAAACCTAATGGTATCTACTTCATGTACACCAGTATTTTTTCACTTGTCCTGATATCAAGTAAAAGTTCACAGTGCTTATATGAAAAGACCCATATCCTAACTTTGGTACAATTACTGTGGCTGCAATAAAACTATAACACACAGAGATATACACACAACCCCATAGATTAATTTTAAATGGATGAAGAAAAATAACATTCTAATTTATTAAAAAAATAACCGAGAGACATTTTTCTTGATTATATCTGACCACTTCATTCTTCTTGCTTCCTTAACAGTTTTTAAAATTTATCAGTGAGGTTTCTTTCATCTACTTACATTAACTGTCACATGATGTCTACGTGCTGTGTCTACATAAACTGAACATAAAAATACCTGAACTTATTATAAGAAGAGTAGTATGCCTAGGATTCTATTTTGCAAGCTTAAGGAAATCCACAAAAAAAGTCCTCCTAGAACATGTACATTTTCTTTCTCCTAAAACCAACATCATGTGACAAAGTGTTTGCGTGAAAGCAAATAATACAACAGTACAAGTCCTGGAGGAAAAAAATCTGACATTTACCAACAATTTTTGGGAGGTGAAACACCAACACTTAAATGATGCAGTCCATAACATGAATCTGCAACGTATCTATGTCGGGCAGAACTTCTCCACATTTGGGGCAAGAATGGATCGGAATATTCCTTTGTTGCTGTTGCCGCCAGTTTCTATCCTCAGCTCCTGGGAATAAGGATTAAATGAAATGTCATTCCAATTAGTTTCATATTGTAAAGAGTTTGTTTTGTTCTGTTTTAATAACAGATGGGTTAATTTTAACATAAGTTAAACTCTGTAATCAATGCCTAGTGGGAAGTGAATACTGAACTTTTCCCTTGAACTGAAGCAATCACTATATACACAGAGAAAATATCCAGAAATGGTACCTGGCTTCTTTATTCTCTTAGGATTTCAACTCCATCCTGTGAAAATACATGGTTTCAGTTCTAGGTATGAGACAATACATATTTTAGTAAAAACTAGAATGTTTGAGAGAACAAAAGAGATGGATGAGAATATAAGCAAAAAGGGAAGGAAAGAATGAGGAAAAAATGAAGAGAGCACGAGAGAGGCATCTTAGAACAGTCTGTAACTTCTTGGATGCATACGAGGAGCTCTGGTGGAATAGTGCATAAGGCATTTGGCTGCTAACCAGAAGGTCAGAGGTTCAAACCCACCAGCTGCTCTGTGAGAGGAAAATGAGATAATCTATTTCTGGAAAGATTTACAGCCTTGGAAACCCTATGGAGGTTGCTGTGAGTCAGAATTGACTCAATGGCATGTAACTTCTCAGAAGCATAGACCATACTTACTATTCAGCAGATACTTTTGAGTATTCTAGGATGTGCAAAGGAGCTCTGGTAGCATAGTGCCTAAGGCACTTGACTGCTAACCAGAAGGGTGGCGGTTCAAACCCACCAGCCACTCCTTGGAAGGAAGATGGGGCAATCTACTTCCATAGTGATACTGCCTCGGAAACCCAAGGAGGGGTTGTTATGAGTCAGGTCTGACTCAACGGCACGTAACAACAACGACAGGATGTGCAAGAAACTGTGATATGTGCAGAGCACAGAGATAAAGATGTGGTAGGGATATCAGGCAAGATACTGACAATGACAGTGTAGTGTGGTAAACACTATGACTGTGTTCTGCATAAGGGGGTTCAGCAGTATAAAGAGAAAGGCACCCAATTCAGACTACTCAGTTAAGAAAGGCTTCCAAGATAAGAATGATTACACTTGAGAGGAATCTTAAGAATGAAAAGGAGTTATCCACAAAGTACGCGAGGGAAAATAATTAAAGAATGTGTGTGTGTATTGGTGCCACTAAGTCGATTCCGACTCATAACAACCCCATCATCAGTGCAGAACTGCCCCATAGAGTTTCCAATGCTGTGATCTTTATGGAAGCAGACTGCTTCATCTTTCTCCTGGTAGAACCTGGTAGGTTGGAACTGCCGAACTTTGGTTAAGCAGTCAAGCGCTTAACCATTGTGCCACCAGGGCTTCATGAATTGAATAATAAGTCCTGTAATTTCCCCCAATTTTGGAGTCATGCTTGAAATAGCTTTGACTTGGTCAATGCTGGAAATTATTCCTGTCTCCTAGGGCATCTCTTGATTTGATCATTCTGGACCAGTGCAAACCATTTTGTTTTTTTAAAATCTCAGAAAAGTCTCAGGTCCCTAGACTTTGATTCAGCCCTCAAATGTCTGTTGTTGGAGGATGATAGCAGAGATAACCTTTAACATGGTTATTGGTTTCTAGGAATATTATATGAATTTAATAACATGTAATGCTATTACAGATAGTATGTATTAGGCAAATATTAGAAGCATTTTTGAATAGAAATACTTATCATAAGGCATGATTTCTGAACTAGGGAACTTTGTAATTGCCTCATTGCTCTAGATTTGGGGTCAACAAACTCTTTCTGTAAAAAGACTCCAGAATAAAAAACCAAACTAGAGAGTAAATATTTAAGACTTGGCAGGCCGCACAATTTCCATCACAACTACTCATCTCTGCCACTGTAGCATGAAAGAAGCTATAGCCCACCAAAACCTACTGCCATTGAGTTAATTCTGACTCATAGTGACCGTATAGGACAGAGTAGAACTGCATCATAGGGTTTCAAAGGCTGTAAAATCTTTACAGAAGGAGACTACCTCATGTTTCTCTTGCAGAGCAGTGGATAGGTTCAAACTGCTGACCTTTTGGGTAGCAGCTAAATGTTTTAATCACTGCACCACCAGAGCTCCCTAAAGAATCCACAGGCAATATATAAATAAATAGGAAGGACTGTATTCCAATAAAAATTTATTTATAAAAACAAGTAGATTGGCCCTGTGGGTTGTAGTCTGTCAATCCCTGCTCTAGATGGCAACCAGACTCTGTCAGGGACTGTTGATTCTTCATTTTAAACTTTATTGCATCTATCTGTGCTTTTCTTTTTTGTGCTGGTTAAGCAAACCTCAGATTTGGGCTGTTGTACCATCTGCTAACAGGTCTCTTTTGTCTCTTGACTCTTCACTCTAAAACAAGCTTAGTCATTTTCCATTATTTAATATATCATTCTCATTTCTGTTTTTCACCTTCTATTCTCTCACCATACTTATTTAAATTCTTGCTTCAAGGTCAAGCCGAATGCCACATTTTATCAAAGCCTTTCTCAACTTCCCTGGTCCTCAATGATCACCTTTCCTCTGATCTTCTAGCTATTATTTCTGTTACTTACATGTTATCTTGTACTAGAAATTCATCTTTTTATGTACACATCCTGTGTCTCCAACTAGGCCACAGATCCTTAAGGACCTAGCCATGCCTTATGCCTTTTTGTTGCTCTGTTGTTGTTGTTGTTGTTGTTTGCCGTCGAGTCGGCCCCGACTCATAGCGACCCCTCCTTGGGTTTCCGAGGCAGTATCACTACGGAAGTAGGATTGCCCAACCTTCCTTCCAAGGAGTGGCTGGTGGGTTTGAACCGCCAGCCTTCTGGTGAGCAGTCAAGTGCCTTAGGCACTATGCTACCAGAGTTCCTAGCCATGCCTTATGCCTTTTTGTTGCTCGAGTGCCTGGCAAAATGTCCTAGAAGAGAGTAGACACTCAACTGCCTGCCGATGGCAATGATGATGAAATATATTGAAAGGGACTATTGTTGAAAGCAGTTTTGTTAAGAAATTAAAAAATCTCAAGGAGTCTATGTTTGGAATATTATTTTTTTATAGTGCAAAAAAACCTTTTTAGGATAATTTAGAATAGACACTTCGGGGAGATTTTTAGATTATGAATATAAATCAAAGACTGTTTGACAAGTTCTTTTTTATATAAATAGGCATTTCCCTCATATAGTTAAGAAGATGAAAAATCTTCCTTTAAGAAATTCAGGTGCAAGACATTGCCCTGTTTGACCGAAGACAATCTTGTAGGACACTTGTAAACATAAGGTAGATGAGTATTCCTAGGATATTTAAAATCTGGTTAGAGAAATGCCTGGCAGTGTTTAAGTGGGTAGATGCAACTGTCACAGGAACACACCTTTCCCTGTTGATGCTAAGAAATACTTATGGATAATATTTGTCAGTCTATGTGCTACCTCTTCCCCTTCTGCAGCATGAATACTATGCTTATTTTTAACCTGAACTACTTACTACCTGTATTTAAGGAGCTTGGGTGACACAGTGGATAAGGCATTTGGCTGCTAACCAGAAGGTCAGTGGTTCAAACTCACCAGCCACTCTGCAGAAGGAAGATGGGGCAATCTACTTCTGTAAAGATTTACAGACTTGGAAACCCAATGGGGCTCACTATAAGTCAGAATCAATTTGATGGCACTGAGTTTGGTTTGTTTTTGGTGGTGTAGTGGTTAAGGCATTTGGCTGCTAATAAAAAGATCAGAGAGTTCCAACCAACCAGCTGCTCTGCAGAAGAAAGATGAGGTGATCTGCTTCCATAAAGATTTACTGCCTTGGTAACACAAGAGGGTGGCTATTAGTTGGGAATCAACACAATGGCATTCAGTTTGGTTTTCAGTTTGACTACCTCTACTTACGTTAACCTACTTTTTCCTGTAAAATAACTTGGGGAGGCAGGGAGCAAAAGGAATAATCAGAAACCTTCTCAAGATTTAATAGCTTACTATAGATTCTAACATTGTTCCCTCGCATGATGACAACATTGTGATTGTAGTTCCATTTCAATAGTCAGTTGGTATGTGGAAGTGACTTAGACTGTTTTTTAAAAAAGTTAAAGAACAGTTTCTTTAGGATGGCACCTGTGGTAGTTAAGGTTATATGTCAACTTGGCTGGGCCTGGTTGAGTGGGTGGGAGCTGGATGTCATTATTTCCCATGGTGGGACTGGTAATCAACTCAATGGTGGAATCTATTGGAGCAACTGAGTAGCTGCTTTGGGGATATGGTCTGCTTCCATTATATAAGTAGCAGCTTTGAGGAAGGTCTGTAGCTTTTGGCATGCTTGGACGCTGCAGGTCCAGGCCCAGGCTGTTAACAGCCCCAGGCTGTTATTCAGCAGCCTGCCATGTTGTCTGCCAATCTTGGGACTCTTAATGGACTTGAATCAGTGGCCTGCCATGTAGTTTGGTAATATCAGGACTGTGCCTTTTTACTTGTTGACCTTGGATTTGTCAGCCTCAATAGCCTGAGTGAAGAAAGCCTTCAGCTTCCATGGGGCGGGAGCAAGAGTCAGAGCTGAAGCCCAAGGTCGAAGGGCTTTCATCCAGCTCCTAGAGACTGGCACTTTGAACTCGAACTTCTAGCCTCTAAAACTGTGAGAATATACTCCATTTGTTAAAGCTACCCATTTGTTGTAATTTCTGTTAGAGCAGTATGAAGTAACCAAAACAGCATCTTAAACTCAGACTATTCTTTTTCAGTGGCATTGTCACTAACCTTTCTGTTAGCTATGTCTATCTTGATTGTTTGAATTTTATTTTTTTATACCTAGAAACAAGGATAAGAGCTTCTTTTAGAAATATGCTATAAGACAGTCACCTATTTTAGACTACAGAATATTTCTACTACTGTAAGAAAACAGGAGCTCTGGTGGCGTAATGCCTGAGGCATTTGACTGCTAACCAGAAGGCTAGCAGTTCAAACCCACAGTCCCAGAAGGAAAATGGGACAATCTATGTCCCTAGTGATACTGCCTTGGAAACCCAAGGAGGGGTCGCTATGAGTTGGATCTAACTCGATGGCAGTGAGTTTGGTTTTTGATTTTTTTGTAAGAAAACAATGTAGTAAATCCAGCATCATTCTTTTAATATGTGCTATGTGATCACAGCACATATTTCTATGTAGTGGTTAAGAATCAGATAACCTTGGGTTTCATTTCCAGTTCTGCCACTAATTAACTTTGTGATCCTGGGCAAATTATTTAACCTTGCCAAGTTTCAATCTCATCCTCTGTATCATGGTGATAATAATATAGAATTGTTATCCTCATAGAAGTTTTCTGAGGATTAATGTGAAAATATGTATACAGTGATTAGCACAGTGCCTGGACATAGTGAACTCTCAAATGGTAACATTATTATGTGCCTGTAGTGGGTGTGCCAGCCCCCACGAGCAGTGGAAGGCAGGTGTTTGTGTGTATGGAGGCAGGCCGTGGTGAGCCAACCCCAGGAACAGTGGAAGGCAGGTGTTTGTGTGCATGGAGGCAGAACATGGTAAGCCAGCCTGAGCAGCAGAGGTTGTGTGTTTAAGCCCCAGCGGCAGGCTGGGTAAGCGAGCAGGGCAAGGGAGACCAGGAAATGAGAAGAGCAGCTTGGAACAACTAAGGGACACAAACTTGTCTATCAGCTCGTTGTACTGTGGTGGCTTGTGGGTTGCTGTGAGACTGGAGGCTATGCCACCAGTGTTTCATATGGCAGCAGTGTTACCCATGGTGGACAGGTTTTAATGGAGCTTCCAGACTAAGACAGACTTGGAAGAAGGAAGAGACCATCCACTTCTTAAAGAATTGGCCAATGAAAACCTTATGAATAGCAGTGAAATGCTGTTTGATATATTACTGGAAAACTTTCACAGGACCGGGCAGTGTTTCGTTCTGTTGCACGTAGGGTCACTATGAGTCCAAGATGACTCGATGGCACATAACAAGTAGTGAGTGAAAGGGTAAGCTCCCAGGGAGTTTATCGTTTAACAGAGTAAAAATGTATTCTCAACACATAAATAATCAGAATTAAAAATAGCAGATAAGTACTAAAACAGAGTAATAAAGTACTTTGGAAATTCAAGAGGTAGAGGTCATGTTCTCTTGGATTCATGGAGTTGGTACACAAAAAGGGTTTTGAAGATGGGGTAAGAGTTCACTGGAAAGAGACTGGAGGAAGAGAAGAAGTGAGGAAGGGCATCTAGGTGAATGGTAGAGAATAAGCAAATATATGTAAGTATAAAAGCTTACGATAAGTCCAAGGCATAGTGAATGATTTACTTTGGCTACTATGTGTAGGGGACTAAAGTGAGTTATCTTAAAAGGCTGGCTATACTGCATCTTAATTGCTAGGGTGAAGAGTCTGGTGTTTATGCAGTAGGTAATGGGTAGACAGTGTGGTACTGTGGAATTAAGACTGATAGGTGCTATATTTTTGGAAGATTGATTTGGAATCCACTGTACAGAATATAGTGGATATTTTTCTTTAAGCATCTTCTTCATAGGATATTGTGACTCCTAGAAGCCTGAAAACCTAAAGTCCATGGCACTCACCTCTTTGGACAAGGTAAGCCTGCTGGTCTGAGTCACTTGTTCTGGCCCCATGACGGCTCTGCATCTCCATCAGAGACTGCCTGCTGAGAATAAAAGCAACACTGCGTGTGATGTGCAGAAACCTTGAAAACATGAACAACATCAAGCAGACATTTTCAATTAAAGTATAAGGGCAGAAAAAAAAGAGTTGAACTATAATACCAAAGTTCATAAGAATCAGAACTAGGGACTAATTTGAGTTTTAAATGCTACTGGTATTAGAACACTGTGTAGTGAAAGCAAATGACAACTAAGATAAAATAATCAGGAAATAACCAAATTGTCAACTGACAGGGAAACAGATTAGGAAAAAAGTGGCGTATTTCTAAAATAGACACTAAATAGCAGTTGGAGCCTGGTAGCATAGTGGCTAAGGCACTTGACTGCTAACCAGAAGGCTGGCAATTCAACCCACCAGCCACTCCTCGGAAGGAAGGTTGGGCAGTCTACTTCCATAGTGATACCACCTCGGAAACCCAAGGAGGGGTCGCTATGAGACAGGTCCAACTCAATGGCAAATAACAACAACAAATAGCAATTAAACACAGTGAATTAAATATGCATCTATTAACAGAGTTCAAAATCACAATGTTTTGTGAAGCAAATTACAGAGCAATCTATATAGTGATTATTTTGTAACTTAAACAGAGGGAAATTGATATATCTTGTTTTGAGATATTATATAGGTATATATGTATACATAAGGAGCTCTGGTGGTGTGGTAAGGCACTTGGCTGTTAACCAGAAGGTTAGGGGTTCAAACCCACCAGCCTCTCCTCAGAAGGAAACTGGTGCAGTCTACTTCTGTAAAGATTTATAGCCTTGGAAACTCAATGGGGGGGGGCACTATGAGTCAGAATAGACTTGATAACAGTCAGATATATATATACATAAAAGTATAAAACAGATGGGAAAGCTCTAGGCAAGGGCTGTGGGGAATGTGATGAGGTATAGGAGACAAAGGAGACTTCAACTTTATCTGCAACTGTCTCTTTTCCTTTAATAAAATATTGGAAGCAATTGTTAGCAAGTACCAATTCTGGATGGGATAGATATTGGTGTATGTCATTTTAAAGTTCTCAAAATGAATTTTTAAAAATCAAAAGTAATTTTTTCGAAACACATTAGAGAATGTAAAGTTATAAATATTTTATCCATGACAATGGCAAGACGCGTCATCAGAACATATAATGTCATGGTTTTACAGCTTACCTAAAAGCAAGAACTCAGTCAGATTCCCATAAGACTCTGGAAAGCTTATACTAAGTCAAACTCACTGTGAGAAACATGATCAAATGGTGTATACTGAGCAATTCTTACAGCTCAAATTATGAAACATCTTTGACAGATCACCTCCTCTACAGCCCAAGGTGATGTGTGGTCTAAGTCTTCCTCTCCTTTACCTTACCTGTCGTCATCTTCAAAAGCATTATTTTCTTTCAGCAAAATTGCCAGCTGCAATGCCAGATGCTCCTTTTCTTCATGAATCTTCTCTCTTGCTGCTCTTTCAGCATGGAAATCAGAACAGTAAACCTCCATCTGTCAGAGGAGAAAAGATATAGAGGTTATTAACTAGATGAATGTAGATTTGCTGCATCCTGTGATATGCCGTATAAATGACAGTCGTATATTCCCACTAGAAGCCAGTGTAATGACCATGACTTTCCAGTTACATCCAAACAGAAGATGCAAGTCATGTGTGTATGTGTGTGTACAAGCTTTAAACAACTAGAACCTAGCAACTACACTGATACAAGTTGTCTAAATGCTGTATGTACAATCAATTCAGTAAAACTTCGTATCCCTCAATAATGTGATAAAATAATATTCAGGATTAACTTAACTATAGTAAATGGTTTATTCACTCTGCCAAGTATGTTTATAAAAGTTGTGTTAAGCTAAGTTTAAAATAATACAATTAAACAGATGGTATTTACTGAATCCCAAACTTGTTAGCTGCTTTATATTGATTACCTCATTTCACCTTATCAAAAGTCCTGGGAAGGGAGAATTGCTATCCTCATTTTCACAAACAAGCTTAATTGTGCTTAACCTCAGGCAAATTAGCTAAGTAGCCAAATCAGGAGTGGAACCCATGCTCTTTCCATACACCATACCACTTCCCATGTGTGGTAGCCAGCATCCAAGATGTGGTCCTTACCTCTTGTTATTCATGCACTTGTGTGGTCCCCTCCCACAATGAATATGGCCAACCTGTGCATTAGGATTTTGCAGAAATGATGGTGTGTAGCTGCAGTGTAGTAAATTACTTAGTATTGCTTTTCTACCCATAAGTCATTGTAAATTCAGTGGTGGAATGAGCAACTGAGGAGCTCCTGATTGTAAATGTTATCCACCTGGGTTATTTCTGTTGGGCGTAGCACAATACAATGTTCTGGGAGGTTCCCACTCTCTCTCACGTGCTTAGAGTTCTGATGCTATGACTGGCTAGTTTGGCCACTCTG
>NW_006921615.1:6830239-6830798 GCF_000298275.1 Orycteropus afer afer
GGGAGGAACAGTTGGTGAAAGGGCTGGAGGGAGGCAGCATGTCTGGCCTTGCAGTAATAGGCCTTGGGCTATTGATGGTGATTCTGCCTTCCTCTCGTGGGGTTCTATCACCTCCTTGCCCTTTTTGTAGTTGGTGTCAGGAGTGGGATTCGTTGTAGTGGCTCCAGACTCATAGAAGCATGAGATTTTGTAAAAAAAAGAAGGAAGGGGGCTGGGAAGTGAAACTTTGGATTCTTAGATGGTTACTTTGTTTGGTGTTACCTCTTAAAGGAGATAACGGATCCAGAGGCTAGGGCTTTTGCTTACACCCAGCCAAAGGCCCAAGGCCATATGCATAGAATGGGAAGGTAATCAAGGTGAAGAGACGAACCAGCAATGTCTTTAAAAGGATTATGTCTTTATCTGAATGTACTATGGCTATTGAATGTTCTCTTACCTGCTTGTACATTAGAAACGCTTATGGGGTATGTGGATAACAGGAAGTGTGTAAGTCCGCCTTCAGCCAATACATGATTGTTGTTGTTGTTGTTGTTAAGTGCCGTCGAGTCATTTCCGACTC
>NW_006921615.1:6850785-6869527 GCF_000298275.1 Orycteropus afer afer
AAACTGCTGTATGGAAAGTGAATTTGCTCTGTAAATTTTCACCCAAATCACAATTAAAAAAATTAAAAATGCTATAAATTAAGCTCTTAACAAATTGAAAAAAAAAAAACTGTGCGAGATAATACATGTTTACTGATGTGTTAAGCCACTAAATTTTGAGGTAACCTGTTAAAAAGAAATAGATAGTATACCATGATAGTAATTTCTTCATTGTTACCACAAAAAGTAAAAATAAACCACTTACTAATGTTAGAAATTAAGCACTATTCTAATACTAGTTTATAACTTTCTATGTTTAAAATTATAGGCTTTTTCTTTTCAGATTTAATAGTTTCAGGATGAAAATTATTATCTATTACTTTGTTTTTAAATTGTGGTAAATATATGTAATACATCATTTGTTTTTCAACATTCTTCAAACATACAATTCAGTGACATTAGTTATATTTATCTATTATTTTTAAGAATAAAATTAACAAAAATCTAAACATTTTATCAAAACTGCAGTTAGAAAAAAAAAAAAAAAAAGATCATTTAAGGATCTTATGATTGGTATCATTGACAGATCATAGGCTTTTGAGTCAGAACTAAGTTTGAGTTAGAATCTCACTTCCATAACTTATTAGCTTTGATTTAGTAAGACAAGGAGCTCTGGTGGCATAATGCCTAAGGTATTTGACTGCTAACCAGAAGGTTGGTGGTTTAAACCCACTAACCACTCCATAGAAAGAAGACTGGGCAATCTACTTCTGTAAAGATTTACCGCCTCGGAAACCCAAAGGGGGTCACTATGAGCTTGGATCTAGTCAGAACAAGGTCTTAATTTTGTCCATTCCTATAGCCCAAGAAGAGTGAACAGTATCTGACAAGGGTGCTAAAAAAGAGTTGTTGAATGAATGAACAAGAGTATCCATCCAGACAAAACAATTATCAATGTATAGAATATGGCAAAAATATATGACTACAGAAGAGTAGAACAACCCAGTAGAGCACAAGGTACCCAAGGTAAAAGAAACGCTACATTTCACTGTAGTCAGTCCTTCTGTGCAGTTGTTAATAATGCATATTTGAAGGTTGGGCAATCTACTTCCTTAGTGACACCACCTTGGAAACCCAAGGAGGGGTCACTATGAGTCAGATCTGACACCATGGCAGTGAGTTTGGTTTGGTTTGGTTATATGGAGTATGATAAATTGTTGACTTCGTTAAATTAAAAAATGATCTGTTTATTTTCATCAGAGTGGCAAAGATTTAAAGGAATGATGGCCAGGACATAGAGAAACAGGAGCTCTCATAGACTGTTGGTGAGTATAATTTGGGCTGCGCATATTTGGAAGACAATTAGGTAATATTTACTTAACTTAAAAATATTGTGGTCTGATAGAGCCTGGTGGAACCACTGAGACTATGGCCCCTAGCTGCCCTTCAGGTCTGGGATTGAACCTACACCTGTGGCTTCCAGCCAAACAAAAGACAGGCATATGAGTTGAACATTTACCTGAGGTAGATACACTCCTTGGAGAGAACAATCATGGGAGAAAGAAGGGCTGTTTATGCACAGGGAGACAGCTGAGGGGGCAGGGGTGCATGGAAGGATGAACACAGGGAAGAAGTGACTGTGAGGAAGAAGTGGGAGAGGTCCTGTTGCATTGTGGTGAATTGTGGTCAGTGTCATGAGACAAAGTGTATGTGAACTGCTATATGGAAAGTGAATTTGTGTTGTAAATTTTCACCCAAATCACAATTAAAAAAAAAAAAAATCATACTAAAGAATATAGACACAAAAATCCTAAGCAAAGCATTAGCAAGCCAAATCCAGAAACATTTACAGAGGATCATTCAAGGAACTCAAGGTTTGTTTAATAATAAAAAAATCAATATAATTACCACATTAACAAAAGGAAAACACATATAATTATCTAATTATATCATTATATGAAAAAAAATTCCTAAATAAAATTCAACATCTGTTCAAAACAAAAATTGATAGACAAGAAAGAGAAAGGAATTTCCTTAATCTGATAAATTACATCTACAAAAAGTCTATAACAAACACTTAGCAATAAAATGTTGAAAGCATTTCCTATGAGATTGGGAGCAAAACAAAGGTGTCTGCTCTCTTTACTATGCTACAACATTGTACTACGAGTCTTTGCCAGTGCAGTAAAACAAGAAAAAGATATAAATGATAGAAAGAACAAATAAAAAAAAAACTTTGTTATTATTAACGTGATGTAAATATTTATGTAGAAAGTTCAAAAGAATATTTAAAACTATTACTAGAATTAAAATGTGAGTTGAGCAAGTTTGCTGCATACAAAATCAATAAACAAAAAATCAATTTTACTTCTATATATCAGCTACCCTCGGGAAATGAAGTTTTTAAAAAATATACCATTATTAATATTTTAATGATACGATTATTTAATATTTTAATGACACGATTATTTAATATTTTAATGACACGATTATTTAATATTTTATGATACTATTATTTATTATCTGTGTATTATAAAAATATTAAAATGGCATATTTTATTAGATATACTATTATTTATATTTTTATTAGATATTGTATAGGTCTTAGAATAAATTTAATTAAAAATGAGCAAAATCTCCACTAAGAAGATTCAAAACATTACTGAGAACAATTAAAGAAGATATACCATATTCATGGATTGGAAGAGTAAATAGTATAAAGATGTTAATTCTCTCCAAATTGATCTATAAATATTCAATATAACTCCAATCAAAACTCTAGTGGGTTTGTGTGTGTATGTATATGGCATATGCCAAATGGATTCTATAATTTATATGAAGATGTAAAAGAAAAGGAATACCTAATGTTCTCTTGAAGAATATTAACAAAATAGGAGGACTTTATTCTACCAGATGTTAACATTTTTTTATGCTTTAAAATAAATCAAGACAAGATAGTATCAGATAAATGATATATACAAATAAACCAATGGAGCAGTATAGAGAGTCCATAAACAGACTCATGTGTACATGGACACAATTTATGACAAAGAGGGCAAAGTAGATCTTAATGTAAAAGATAAAACAATAAAGCTTTTAGAAGATAACACAGAATGTGGTCTTAGGATATTGAAAGTTTCTTAAACACAATACCAAAAGTACTAATCATAAATGAAAAGACTGATAAATTAGACTACATTAAAATTAAGAACTTTTAAGATACATTAAAAAAGACATCTTATGAAAGGGAAAAGGCAAGTCACTGACAAGGATTTATATCTAGAGTACATAAAGAATTCCTTCAAAATAAAGAAAATTTCAAGCAAACCAAATAAAAATAGACAAATATTTGATCTAGCACAAAAGAAAATACTTAAATGAACAATAAATATTTGAAAAAGTACTCAAACTTATTATTCATCAGGGAAATGCAAATTAAGTAAAATACCACTACATATCTCCCAGAATGGCTAAAATGAAAAAGACCAATAATACAAGTGGTGTTAAGGGTGTAGCACAATGGGAACTCTCAAACACTGATGATGGGAGCGAAAACTGGTACAACCATTTGGAATTATCTATTAATATCAGTTAATAAGTATATCTTATGAATCAGCAATTTTACTATGTACCCAATAGAATACATGCACATGTAAACAAAGAGGCATATACAAAAATGTCATAACATTAATCATAATGCACCAAACTAGAAATAATCTAATTATCCAACAATGGTTGACAGATAAATGACTAATGGTATACAATGAAATCCAATAAAATGACAAAAATGGGAGAACTACAGCTATTGGAACCACACTGATGAATCTCACAAACTTAATGTTGATGGAAAAGCCAATCTCAAAAAAAAAAAAAAAAGAAAATATTTGATTCCATTTAGATAAAGTTCAAGAGTCAAAAAGTAAACTAGGGTTTTAGAAGTCAGAATCATGGTTACATTTTGGAAAAAAGGGGGAGGAAATAACTGAATGGGTTAGAGGTGGGAAGAGGGTTTCTAGAGTGCTGATAATGCTCTGTTGTTGATCTGATTAGTGGTTTCACCAGTGTTTGCATTATGCTAATTCACTGAGCTCTATACTTAAGATTGGTGCACTTTTCCACATGTGACAACATTGTGAAGATGGGAATTGCAGGGCACTTAATTGTGCTCATGTGGAACCTGTACATAGACCAAGAAGCTGCCATTTGAATAGAACAAGGAAGGAAATAATGCCTGGTTTAAAATCAGGAAACATATGCATCATGGTTGTATCCTTTCACCATATTTATTCAGTTTGTACGCTGAGCAAATAATCTGAGAAGTTGGATTATATGAAGAAAAACATGGCAGCAGGATTGGAGGAAGACTCATTAACAAACTGTGATATGGAGTGACACAACCTTGCTTGCTGAAAGCAATGAGGACCTAAAGCATTTACTAAGGAAGATCAAAGACTATAATCTTCAACATAAAACAAAATCTTCACAAATGGACCAATAAACAGCATTGTGATAAATGGAGCAAGTAGTGAAGTTGTCAAAGATTTCATTCTACTTGGATACACAATCAACACCCATGGAAACAGCAGTCAAGAAATTAAATAATAAATTGCATCGGTCAAATCTGCTGCAAAAGACTTCTTTAAAGTGTTAAAAAACAAAGATTCACTTTGAAGTCTAAGGTAAGCCTGATCCAAGTGACAGTATTTTCAGTCATCTCATATGTGTGCAAAAGCTGGACAGTGATTTAGGAAGTCTGAAGAACTGATGTCTTTGAATTAATGGTGTTTGCAAAGAATACTGACTATACCCTGGACTGCCAGAAGAGCAAACAAATCTGTCTTAGAAGAAGTACAGCAAGAATGCTCCTTACAAGAGAGGATGGAGTGATTTCGTCTCAGGTACTTTGGACATGTTATCAGGAGGGACCAGTCTCTGGAGAAGGATGGCATGCTTGGTAAATTAGAGAATCAGTGAAAAATAGGAAAATCCTCATTGAGATGGACTGACACTTAGCTACAATAACAGGCTCAACATAGCAATGATTGTGAGGATGACGCAGGACCAGGCAGTGTTTCATTCTGCTGTACATAGGGTCACATAGTTAGAACCAACTTGATGGCACTTAACAACAACATATACTTCAATTTAAAAAGTTGAAAAAAAATAGTGGAAAAATAGAAAATAAAAATATTCATTTTTTTAAACTTTCCTACTTGAAATATAAAATCTGAGCCCATTTTTCAGAGCGTAACCCACCTGGGCCCTGAGGACAGCCATGGTTTCAAGGTCCTCTTCCTGCTTGGCAATGGTCTGCTTCATCTCATCCATTTGAAGCTGCTTGGAAGCCAGAGCCTTCTCTGCCAATTCCAGTTTTTCATTTAGTTCCTGCAACACTGCCCTGTCCACTTTTTCTGACTGAAAAAGACAGGTCTATTATTGAAATGGTGTTGAAATGATTAGATAAAGGTTTACTTCTAAAAAATATTGGCTCTAAACTATTATGTTAATTAGCAACACTAACTTACTCAGAAAATTGTGTTCTTTTACTGCTTACAAATAATCATTTCCTAACGTATTACAGGGAGCTCTGGTAGCATAGTGGCTAAAGACACTTGCCTGTTAACCAGACGGCTGGCGGTTCAAACCCATCAGCCACTCCTCGGAAGGAAGGTTGGGCAATCCTACTTCCATAGTGATACTGCCTCGGAAACCCAAGGAGGGGTCACTGTGAGTCAGGGCCGACTCGATGGCACATAACAACAACAACAACAACAACAACAACAACAACGTATTACAGGAAATGATTATTTGTAAGCAGTAAAAGAACACAATTTTCTGAGTAAGTTAGTGTTACAAGGAGCTCTGGTAGCATAGTGCCTAAGGCATTTGACTGCTAACCAGAAGGCTGGCGGTTCAAATCCACCAGCCACTCCTCGGAAAGAAGGTTGGGCAACCTACTTCCGTAGTGATACTGCCTCGGAAACCCAAGGAGGGGTTGCTATGAGTTGGATCTGACTCGAAGGCAATGGGTTTTTGTTTTTTTGCCTGACTGAAAAAAGAAGCCCTGATAGAGCAGTGGTTAAGAACTGAGCTGCTAACCAAAAGGCCAGTAGTTTAAAAGGCTCTGCAGACTCTACAGCAATGGGTGGTTCATTCATTCTGAGTGGAGGACATTAGCATTATCTTTGTACTCAAAGAGTATTGTGTGTGTGTGTATATATATGTATATATGTATGTACACACATACCCTCATATATAAAATATCAGAAGTTGTAAACATTTATGTGCAAAAAAATCAAGTTTAAATTGAAAAACAACCTGAGACCAGACTTAGTTAAGGATTAACGTAACTATTTTACATGTAAAATGTTTGATGGTTGCCATTCATTGCAAGTGTGAAAATAATATTTTTTTGTATGAATACCTCTTTTATTTTTAGTTCTTCAATTGTTTTCAATGCATTACTGTGTTCTTGAAGAAGCTTGCTGTGTGTCAACTGTAGAGTGGATAATTTGGCCCTATTTAAAAAAAAAAAAAGATAATCTTGGGGAGGGTAATAGAAACATAATTATAGACTTGCCTACTAACCTTCTTCTGAACACTGAAGTAGCAAAATCTGCTTTCCTTTATCACCCCACCAACAACTAGCATTTTCCTATTCTAAAAGAAAATAATCTTTCCTGAAAAATCAAAATAGAATGCAAATCATTTCCATAATTTTATGATAAAACTTATTCCCTTAGCAAAGTCTCCCACTATTCCTTCTAAAAAATGAGAAATTTCATAATTTTATTCTCAAATCCTAATTCCAATCTGTTTAAAATCACTGTTGTATCTCCTTTCAGCAAGTAGCCCATTCAATCATAGCATACTCACTTTTCATCCTCTGTTTTGGCTTGTTCCATTTTGATTTCTGATCTCATGCTTTCCACTTGTAGCTCTAGCTTTTTGTTATTATATACAAGTTCTTGCTTTTCATTCAACTCTGATGGGGTTGCAGAATGTTTCCTTTCAAGGGCCTGACACCTAAGAAAGATTAAGACTTCATGAGAACAAACAGTATTCCTTCACTTCTCAGTGGCCTTTAACCAAACACCTAGATTATGTAGCAGGAGCTCTGGTAGCATAGTGCCTAAGGCACTTGACTGATAACCAGAAGGCTGGTGGTTCAAATCCACCAGCCACTCCTCTGAAGGAAGATGGGGCAATCTACTTCCGTAGTGATACTGCCTCGGAAACCCAAGGAGGGGTCGCTATGAGTCAGGTCTGACTCAACGGCACATAACAACAACAACAACAGATTATGTAGCAAATACAAAACATCTTAAGGGTTCTATTTTCAAGGATTTAATGGTACAAAATAAAATATTTTATCCTCCATGACTTTTTCCTAGACATTCATTTTTCTGAACCCTTATGTCCAGAAAAGCAAAGATCTAAGATCACATGAGTTACTATCCACTTTCAACAACTGTTCTAAGCAGTCTTGCTAATATATTTGTATTTAAACCAGACCAAAGTAGTAATTGGCCAAAGGTACTTCTCTATTATGATCTATCAATACCTTTTATATTTAAAGAAGCTATCGGTTCTGTTAAGCACAAAGATTATGACTTCTGACGAAGATTTAATAGGAAATGCCCTATGTCCTCTTAAAGATCAAAAAGAGATTTCAGTACAGCAATGTTGTTATGTGCTGTCGATTCAGACCCGACTCATAGCGACCCCTCCTTGGGTTTCTGAGGCAGTATCACTATGGAAGTAGATTGCCCAACCTTCCTTCCAAGGAGTGGCTGGTGGGCTTGAACCGCCAGCCTTCTGGTTAGCAGTCAAGTGCCTTAGGCACTACGGTACCAGAGCCCCCAATACAATGGTAGTGATATGAAAGGCATTAATGCCAAGCACTTAAATGTTGTCTAATTTAATAGCATATATGAAGTAAGAACATGACACACACTTTACAAAGATAGGTAACTTGCCAATATAATAACACAAGTAAGTGGTAGACCCTTATTTTAAACCTATGTTTGTTAAAGTCCTTAGCTTTAGCTGCTATTCTGTACCACGTTACCATAACACTGTATAGCAGTGCTAAGTATAAATCCAAGAAAACATACATCTATATATTATGCTGGAAATATGTTTTCCCACTAGTGCAATAGAATATCAGTTTAGTTTTCCTAGGTTTTGAGTAACTTCTTACATCATGAGAAATTAGCAAATGCAAAATTCTCATTTTATATGTTATCCTTAAAAATTGAGTGCAAATGATTTTTTTCTCTAAACAAATCTCTTTTTGCTCTTTCCAACTTTCTTTTATGTTTGTTCATGTCAGTGTTGTCAGTTTAAGTAAGTCACAGGAAAGCTGGCTCACAGATTTATACAGGTATTCACATGAGCTTTTATACTTAACTCAGGGCCCCAAACAGCAGAATCAAGGCCACTGACCCCACCCCCATAGGACTACAATTATTTCCTGTTTGAACATTAACCTGTACATTAAAAACAAAACAGCAACAACAAACTCACTGCCATCGAGTTGGATCCGACTCATAGCGACCCCTCCTTGGGTTTCCAAGGCAGTATTCGCAGCATCACTATGGAAGTAGATTGCCCAACCTTCCTTCCGAGGAGTGGCTGGTGGGTTTGAACCGCCAGCCTTCTGGTTAGCAGTCAAATGCCTTAGGCACTATGCCACCAGAGCTCCCAACCTGTACGTTAGCATTTTCTAAATTCATATTTTAATTAGGTCTCTATTTTTCTTTAGGAGGTCTGGTGGCCTAGTGCCTAAGGTATTTGACAGCTAATCAGAAGGCTGGCAGTTCTAACCCACCATCCACTCTGCAGAAGGAAGATGAGGCAATCTACTTCTGTAAAGATCTACTACCTTGGAGCTCTGGTAGCATAGTGCCTAAGACACTAGACTGCTAACCAGAAGGCTAGCAGTTCAAACCCACCAGCCACTCCTTGGAAGGAAGGTTGGGCAATCTACTTCTGTAGTGATACTGCCTCAGAAACCCAAGGAGGGTGAGTTGGGTCTGCCTCAATGGCACATAACAAACAACATGTTTTTGCGTAGTAACGTATTTTGCAAAAATATAACAATAATATAGTAGCATACTTCGTAAAAATGTACATTTTTAGGAGGATAAAATTCATCTCTCATTCTTACTTTTCTTGAAGTCTCTTCTTCATTAGCTCTGCTTCACTGAGTTTGGTATGAGCCTCTTGAAGCTCTTTAAACAGGGTTGTCACCTGAAGGTTCAGTGTTTCCACTTCACTTCCAACCTATTATACAGGAGATTTCAAACACAGATATATGCTTATCATCCTCTGATGATTTAATCTCTTTAAATGAACCTTTTTATGAGACATAACTCTGTTTCCTCCTAAAGCATTTATTGGTGAATTTGGATGCATTTTTAATAATGACTTTATCACAATTAAAATGAACCCTCATCAAAATTTAGGAGAGTCCCTGGGTATAGCATATAGTTAAGCACTCGACTACCAGCCAAAAGGTTTGAACATTATAAGAGAAGCCTCAGAAGACAGCATGCTGATCTGTTTCTCAAAAGTCAGTCTTGAAAACTCTATGGAGCAGTTCTACTCTGCATACATGGGTGACCATGAATCAAAATCAACTTGATGCCAACTAACAGCATAGTTCAGGAGATCACAGATCACAGTGTTGTAAAACTACAATCTTATTTATCCAGCTCACAACTCACCCTCATATTCCTTTGCCAATCCATATTTCTAGTTTAGTCAACTATTTTTTGATATATAGTTTTTTTTTTTTTTTTAATCCTGGCAGCTCTATTATCATTATAAATGAGTTTTATGTTGTTTTGGAAGTCTCAGCAGTTTTCTATCAGTTACTGAATTAGTTTTACTTAATAGGGTATTAATACTGGTGGTCTCATCAACTCAACTTTCTAAATGTTCTCCATTCTTTTAAAATCCTAGGAGACTCAGTCCAGAGCATGACATACAGTAGGCATTCAGTATATATTTGCTGAATAAATGAATCAGCTAAAGTGAGTATTTTATGTATATGTGCATCATGTGGGCTACCGTGTATACTGTAACTTCATGGCTTTATTAACTTTCCCTAAGTTTAAGGCTTTCTGTTTGTAGGCTCAAAGATATATCTCTAAGTTATGACAGAACTACACATACACACACACACACGCACCTGCAATTTTATTCAAATCAGTAGACACATACACACATGCACCTGCAATTTTATTCAAACAAGTAGAACCAAAATCTTTCAGTGTTACCTCAAGCTTCCTGGTCATGTCCTATCCTCCTGTGAAATAAAACTGGAAGTTTTGCTTTATGAAAACAGAGAGTTCTCTTACCCATTACATTAAAATCATCTAATTAAATGCTAGAAACCTATGCGCTGTATAATCATATGCAACGCAACAATGCAACACACTGCTGTAGAGTTGGATCTGACTCATAACAACCCCTCCTTGGGTTTCTGAGGCGGTATCACTATGGAAGAAGATTGCTCAACCTTCCTTCCGAGGAGTGGCTGGTGGGTTTGAACCACCAGCCTTCTGGTTAGCAGTCAAATGCCTTAGGCACTACACCACCAGAGCTCCTTGTATAATCATATATCTACATAAAAAAAAATTTTTAATACCTATAAGCTATACCTTGAACTAGAACTAACTTTTTGAAGCAGAGAACAATTGAAATTTAATGAACATATACTATTTCCAAGACTCAAGAGGTCTTGTAATCATGGCTTAATGATCTTGTGATTGTCTCACTAAGGTTTCTATTTAAGCTTTGATAACGTTTGAGCACACATTGCTCTAAGATTTATGTTTATTCTGACATAATCGTCAACAAATCAAAAAATTTTTGTTCAAAGTTCCTAATGAAATTATAGATGAGTACCCTGAAAATCCTAATTAATCACAATACTGATTTACTTAGTAATAATGTGCTGCCCAATTTTAAATACGTCTATTAAACCTGCACAGTAATCTGTTAAAAGTGTTCTGAGTTGTTTATTTTTGACACTCATATGATTGATCATACTATAAAGTGGACAAAATTCCATTTTCACTAAGCTGACCAGTTCACTTAAGTACTTAGGAGAGGAAATTAGTCAAAAAGAGGTACAGGAGTAATTTCCTAGACTACTGATAGGATATATCTCACTGCAATTTATACGAACCAATTCAAATCAGAATAAGCAAAAACAAGAGAAGTAGAAAACACTCAGCATTAAAGTTATTTCTATACTTCTAAAGCATATACTCATAGTAACCTACTTCTAAAGCATATACTCAGTAACCCTACTGCCTTATGGAGTTTCCTAAACTGTAATCTTCACAGGAGCAGATCACCAGGTTTTTCTCCTGTGGCGTTGCTTATGGTTTTAAATCACCGACCTATCAGATAGCAAGCAGCCAAGCACTTAACCATGGCACCACTAGGGTTCCTATGAGTCAGAATCGACTTGATAGTGCACAACCACAACAAAGCATATACACATAAGACTCTGACCCATTTTCTATACTACCTATTGGTATGCCCATTGGGTATGTGGTAAGAGTCTTAGAATCTTAGTACCCACAGTTTCCGTGCCTTTCTCCTCTTCTTTCTCTGCTTCTGTGCTCTCCTCAGTCTGGGTCTCAATCTCAGAATAATCATTTGCTTTCTTTTCAAACACTGAAATTCTGAAAAATTATAGAATGTAGAAAAGTTACTTTCTTTTTGTTTTCAGAAGGAATAATTGTAGAAGCACTAAAAAGAACACTGTTCACATTCTGGATAGAGGATCAAGGGGATTCAAAATCTCTCTACATTCATTATAGTAACTTAGGTTTTATTTTTCATCATAAAATTGACTAGAATTGATTTAAGAGATGAACTCCCACAGTGTCATTGTGCATGAACATGTGTATGTGTTATATGAGTGTGACTCTTCTTTATAAGGATTCAGCAAAGAAAGAAAGAAAGATTTTCCTTTTGGACCCATCTAAGTTGACAAACCCCTGAATAAGCAAACAAATGTATCAATACTCTTTTTATCCTTAATCACAAACCCATGAAAGCCATTCCAATACAAAAGATAGAAAAAGACAGTAGGTTAAACATAGACATATGATTTCTCTCCCATCCAAAACACCACTAAAGTGACTTTTTAAAGTCCCCATACTAGAAGAACAAAAAGAAAGGGAGAGGAAATAATACCAAGAAACTCTTGGAACGTGGTGTGGTAATTAACTTTGTGTGTCAACTTGGCTGGGCCTGGTTGAGTGGCTGAGCAGCTGGAAGTAGTATTCCCCATGATGAGACTGGTAATCAACTCCATGGTGGAATCTACTGTGAGCAGCTGAGTACTACCTTTGGGTATGTGGTCTGTTTCCTGGATATAAGGAACAGCTTTGAGAATGGTCTCTAGCTTAAGGCACACTTGACCTCTGCACGTAGCCGAGTCGTTCAGCAGCCTGCCATGCTCTGCCAATCCTGAGACTTTCAATGGACTTGAATCAATGGCCTGCCATGTGTGTACTTTGGTAACATTGGGACTATGCCATTTTATTTGTCAACCTTGGGCTTGTGAGCTTCAGCAGCTAACAGCTGCCTGAGTGAAGAGATGCCTCTAGCTTCAGTGGGCCAGGAGCAAGAGGCAGAGCTAAAGCCCAAAAGGCTGAGGGGCTTTCACACAGCCTCTAGAGCCTGGCACTCTGAACTTGGACTTAAAGCCTCTAAAGTGTAAGAATAAACTCCTGTTTGTTAAGGCCATCCCATCATGGTATATTCTTGTCAGAGCAGCACTATGTAACCAGAACAGCTGGAAAGCATGGGTATGAGTGGTAACTGATTTAGCAGCCCAAGAACACAGGATCCTAAGTCAACAGTAGGGAAAGCCAGGAAGTTACCCAACTCACACTGTGAAACCTCCATAAGGCTCAGAGTACCTCTGAAAATGGCAATAAAGGTGGAGGTAAAAACAGGAGGATTATTTAAAAGCCTATTTTTAAGAAGACTAGAAGGCTGAAGAGAATAAAATAAAGGATCTCTGGACTGAGAGACCTTAGGTAGGTAGATTTGAGGGCTTGGGATCCCTACTGAAAAAAGGGGGAATTTACATACTGAATATTGAGACTCTCAGCCTTCTTTTTCTAAAAGGTATTTAGAAAAATACTTTCCAGAAAGGAGACTGGAAGAGTCTTCTTTGAAGAATCTGACCAGCACAAGGGAAAAGATTTACAGTTACTGACTAAGGCTTCCCCTAGGAAATCTCCCAATGAAACCTCTCTACACACGTGCACAGGGCTCCAATCGGCATCTAACCGCCCCTCCCTTAAATAGTTAAGACTGTTAGACATTTGAGGAAACATCTAAAATAAAAACATGAGGGTAAAACAGAAAAAACCAACTTGGTGAAAATAGAATATGCCAGGGTGAGGGAAAAAACAAACAACTATCATTAATATCCTTAGAGACATAAGGAAACATATTACATTCATTAAAAAAAAAAAAAAAAAAACCAAAAAACTAAACTCACTGCTTTTGAGTTGATTCTGACTCATAGTGACCCTCACTGGGTTTCCAAAGCTATAAACTTTTATGGAACATAGAAAAAGATGGAGTACTCCCAAACTCATTTTATGAAGCAGCATAGCACTAATACCAAAACCAGGGAAAGGCAACACTAGAAAGGAAAACTACAGACCAGTATCACTCATGAACATAGATGCAAAAATCTTTAACAAAATCCTGGCCAACAGAATCCAACAACATATCAAAAAATGAATACATCCAGACCAAGTGGGATTCATACCAGGTTTGCAAGGGTGGTTCAACATCAGAAAATCAATCAATGTAATCCACCGCATAAACAAAACAAAGGAAAAGGACCATATTATTATATCAATTGATGCAGAAAAGGCATTTGATAAAATCCAACATCCATTCCTATTTAAAACTCTCAGCAAAATAGGTATAGAAGGGAAATTCCTCAACATAATAAAGGATATTTATACAAAGCCAACAGCCAACATCATTATTAATGGAGAAAGACTCAAGGCATTCCCCTTACGAATGGGAACCAGACAGGGATACCCTCTATCACCACTTCTATTTAACATTGTATTGGAAGTCCTGGCCAGGGCAATAAGGCAAGAAAGAGAAATAAAAGGCATACATATTGGCAAAGAAGAATTAAAACTATCTCTATTTGCAGATGATATGATCCTATACATAGAAAACCCAAGGGACTCAATAAAAAGACTACTGGAACTAATAGAGAGGTTCGGCAAAGTGGCAGGATACAAGATCAACATATGAAAATCAGTTGGATTTCTCTACACCAGGAAGGACTCCTCTGATAAAGAAATAAGGGAAACCATACCATTCATTATAGCTATGAAAAAGATAAAATATCTACAAATAAACCTCACCAGAGACACAAAGGACCTATACAGAAAATTATAAAACACTGCTACAAGAGATACAAGGGTACTACATAAATGGAAGAACCTGCCTTGTTCATGGATAGGTAGACTAAACATTGTGCAAATGTCAATACTACCTAAAGCAATCCATACATTTAACGCAATCTCGATCCAGATTTCAACAAAATATTTCAAGGACATGGAAAAACTAATTAGTAATTTCATATGGAAAGGAAAGGGACCTCGAATAAGCAGAGTACTTCTCAAGAAGAAAAACAAAGTGGGAGGTCTCACACTCCCAGATCTTAAGAATTACTATATAGCCACAGTACTCAAAACAGCATGGTATTGATACAATGATAGACAGACAGACCAATGGAACAGAATCAAAAGTTCAGACATAGATCCATCCATCTATGGACAACTGATCTTTGACAAAGGCCCAAAGCCCATTAAATGGGGAAGAGATAGCCTCTTTAACAAATGGTGCTGGCAAAACTGGATATCCACCTGTAGAAAAATGAAACAAAACCCATACCTCACCCCATACACAAAAACAAACTTAAGCTGGATCAAAGACTTAAATGTAAAACCCTAAACTATAAAATTCATCAAAGATAAAATAGGGGCAAATCTAGGAGCCCAAATTTACGGCATAAATAGACTGTTAAGCATAACCCAGAATGTGCAGGAGATAGAAGAGAAGCTAGATGACTGGAACCTTTTAAAAATTAAATTCTTGTGTGCATCAAAAGATTTCGTCAAAAGGGTAAAATGAGAACCTACAGATTGGGAGAAAATATTTGCCTATGACATATCTGACAAAGGACTTATCTCCAAAATCTACAGAAAACTTCAACACCTCAACACCCAAAAGATAAATAACCCAATTCACAAATGGGCAAAAGACTTGAACAGACACTTCACCAAAGAAGATATACAAGCAGCCAACAAACACATGAGAAATTGCTCACGATCATTCATCATTAGAGAGATGCAAATCAAAACAACAATGAGATATCATCTCACCCCAGCAATAACAGCAAAGTTCAACAGATCAGATAATAACAAATGCTGGCAGGGTTGTGGAGAGATTAGAACTTTTGTGCACTGCTGGTGGGATTGTAAAATGGTACAACCATTATAGCAAATGGTAAGGCATTTCCTTAAAAAAACTGAAAATAGAAGTACCATTTGACCCAGCAATTCCATTACTAGGAATATATCCTAAAGAGGTGAGAGATAGCACACGAACAGACATATGTACATCTATGTTCACTGCAGCACAATTCACCATAGCAAAAAGATGGAAACAACCTAAATGCCCATCAACGTATGAGTGGATAACCAAATTATGGTATATCTACACAATGGAATACTATGCCTCATTAAAGAACAATGAGGGATACACGAATCATCTCACAATGTGGATGAACCTGGAGGACATTATGCTGAGTGAAATAAGTCAATTGCAGAAGGACAAGTACTGTATGAGCTCATTACTGTAAAAAGACAGAGAAGGGTTTGCTTGGGAAAGGGAACTCACCTCGTAGGTTACGGGGATGGGGAGGGAATGGGAGAGATTAATTTAGGGCTAGTTGGGGCTTACACGCTGACATGGGTAGGATGGGTAGGGGGAGGGATATACGGGAAGGATATATGACCACCATTGATAACATTGGGAAATAAGAGGACACCGAACTCTGTACATAAGAGATAGACGACAGATGCTAAAACAACCAATGTGTCCACAATACAACATGGTCATTAACACCAAACACTAGGCTATACAGATAAAGACAAACACCTGAGATGATCAGACAGGGGTCAGTGAATAGAGGTATATTCTAGACCAAGGATAGACTCAGCTGAGGCTAATCTTGTACAGACACCAGTGATACAAAATACCTGCAGTCCTTACAGAAACAATAGAAGACAGACACAGAGTAATCCCTCTCAGACATCCAGACACTATAGGAGAGAGATCCAATAGATCTACTACCTCAGGACCATAGTACTGGGGTACATCAGACTTAATTTGCACAACAAAATACATAAAAGCGTTGCTCCACATACTACATTGGTGAGTAGCAACTGGGGTAAAAGCTTTCAAGTAGCCATCTAAGATGCAGCTAATGGTCTCCTAGCGTTGGAAGTGAAAAAAAAAAAAAAAAAAAAAAAAAAAAGGACATGTAGAAGCAATCAGCCCTAGGACATGTTGGCCCTCTAGACTAGAAGAACTGGATGGTGCCCGGCTACCAATGCCAACCACTCAGGAAAGGATGAAATCTGGAGATCCTGGATAGAGTGGGAGGGAAAACGTGGAACAAAATCCAAAAACTCAATAATGACCAGAATTACTGATCAGATGAAATCTGGTGAGACTCTCAATACTATGGCCCTGAAATTAATTCAGAGCCTGGAATAAAACTCACCCCCAGGGGCAGGCTCTCAGCCCAATAGTTAACAAGATGTGCACGCAGACTGCTCAACCCAGGATGCCGCACCCACACACTCAATGGTAATACATCCCTTAGAGCAATAGACCATGGGACACCAGAGGACTAACATTCAGTCTGAGGAAATGCTGGACAAACAGGAGTGCATAATTATGAGGGGCACAGGGGGAGGGTTGCAGGGTAGGGAGGGGAGGAGACTGGGTTAGGGTTGGGCATGGCGAATGGGGAATGAAACTAAATGTATGCATGACGTTCAATGTAAAACAAGCTCTTAAAATAAAAATAATAATTAAAAAAAAAAAAGAATGACTCTTTGAGAAGATGACATTTCAGGTCCTTGAACGAGTTTTATCATATTCTGTATACTATGTATATGATATATAGAATATGATGTGTGGGAGCTCTGGTAGCATAGGGCCTAAGGCATTTGACTGCTAATCAGAGGGCTGGTGGTTCAAACCCACCAGCCACTCCTCGGAAGGAAGACTGGGCAATCTACTTCCGTAGAGAAATTGTCTCAGAAACCCAAGGAGGGGTCACTATGAGTTGAGATTGACTTGACAGCAGTGAGTTATATACTGTGTAAATCAGGCCAGGTTTTTCATGTGTCAGTAATTTTATTCTTTTCAGTCCTCCTTTAGCTAGCAGGAAATCATCATCCTGATACCTATGCAAAGAACAGTATTAATGCAGGCAGCTAATCACTGGCTTTCCCGTTGTTAAATACTGAGAGCAGGCTGGCTCACAGAATTTTAATGCTGTTGAGAAAGGGACCCTTTACAGGATGCTCAAGGTGAGGGTATGAAACATCTACCTGAAAGGCAGGCCTAATTTATTAGCTGCAATCTGAAGAGCTATACCTCTTAGTTTCCAAGACAGAAACCTATTTTATTCTGAAAATAGGAATTATGTATATCACATGAAAAATAAGAATGTATAATTAGCAAATTTTACATTTATACTTTTTTATTGTTGTAAAAATATACATAACACATCTTCCAATTCAACATTTTTTAGGTATATAATTTAGTGATAGTAATTATATTAATATACTTGTATTATGAAACTTAATCATGTTAGTCTAAGTCAGGTTGAATTACTGGTTAAACTTGACTTCTTGGAATGGTGTAAACATACTTATAAAATATAAACATGTTTTGATTACTCATGGCTATTAAAGGTCTCATTCAATGCATAACCTCTCCCTTCAAAAATGATTCAGGTGTAATAATTAAGATGTAAAAAGAAGAACATACGTCTGCATGTGTATGTGTGTCTGTGTGTGTGCATGTATGCTTGCTTGCTTTCTTCCTTCCTTTCTTCCTTCTTTCTATGACTTGAGATTTTCCAAAAAGGCAGGACAAATATTTTCCTACATAAGAACACATGGTAGTTATCTCCTGGAAGTCACAACTGAGTTTTTCCAGGGATAGTATAAAAACCTAGCATAGCAATAACATCTTTTTCACTTTTGAAAAAAGCTGACTATCAAATAGCACAAATGCTAACATAGCTTCTAGGATAACCTAATTATTAATAAATCATTTATGTTTCATATTTTAGAATATGTCTTCCTATAGTTAAAAATTAAACTGCTTTGACTAGAAAGTGCTTCTTAAAATACTATAATTTCACAATTACAGTACTGAGTTCTCAGTGAAGGCAAACATGGATATATGGATGGATAGATAGGTGGACAAGCTAAACGATTAGGTATGTCTATGAAATAGGGAATGTATCCAAGAGCATATATAGGGTTGGCAGACAATAGTCCTATAAGTTTATGTGAATGATCAGAATCCCCAGGTATATAGTAGAGCTGACAAGGGGCAAGGTTGTGGTCACTGCTTGGTCACAGCCAGCTACCCAGAG
>NW_006921615.1:6870147-6905596 GCF_000298275.1 Orycteropus afer afer
GGAAGCGGTAACTATGGGGAGGAAGTGGGAGGGGAGCTGTTGCATTGTGGTAAACTGGTCAATGACATGAGACAAAGTATATGTGAACTGCTGTATAGAAAGTGAATTTGCTCTGTAAATCTTCACCCAAATCACAATAAATAAAAAAATAAAATAAAATACTATAATTTCACAATTAATGAGCCATTTATCATGTCTGATAGAATTATGTCATAGTATATTTCTGATTAAATGTTACAATCGCCAGTACCCTAGAAGTGTTACGTAACCTCCTCCATACCTTCCATTTGTTTAACACTTTGCTTTCACAAATAGAATTTCATTGACCTCATAACAACTCTAAAAGGTAGATATATTTTAACCTACAGTCCAGTCTAAATGATTCTGCTTACAACAGCATTATGTTGCAGTAATACCTATATAAAAAGGCTCACCAGGTGTTGAAAACCAGGAATATATATAGAAAAGGAGAGACCAATGCTCAATTCATTCTATGAGGCCAGTAATTTTCCTGATACCAAATCCAGACAAAGGTATCACAAGAAAAGAAAATACATATCAATATCCCTTATAAACAGATATGCAAAAATCCTCAACATAAAAATACTGGCAAACTGAGTCCAGGAACATATATACCATGACAAAGCAGAATCTATCCTAGGAATGTAAGATTGGTTTACCATCTGAAAATCAATCAATGTAATTAGTATACCACATTAGTAAAGGCAAAACAAACACCCATATGATCATCTCAACAGACACAGAAAAACCATTTGACAAAACCCCAAACCATTTGATGATAAAAATTTCAACAAACTAGAAATAGAAGGGAGCTTAGTCAGCTTGGTAACAAAGCAGCTACAAAAAAACCCCCCACAGTCAACATCTTATTTAATGGTGAGAGAATAAATGCTTTGTCCCTAAGATCAGGAACAGGACAAAGATGTCTGCTCTCGTCATTTCCATATAACATTGTACAAGAGGTTCTAGCTAAGGTAATCAGGCAAGAAGAAGAACTAAAAGGCATCTGGATTAGAAAGGAAGAAATAAAATATAACCTCTATTTGTAGATGGCATAATCTTGTATAAAGAAAAACCTAAGAAACCCATTAAAAAATATTAAGACTGATAAACATATACAGCAAGGTTGGAGAGTATAAAATTAATATACAAAATTCAGTCGTACTTCTATATACTAGCAATGAACAATCCAAAAAATTAAGAAAACAAATGTAAATGGTTACATAAAAAAGACTACGATATGAGAATAAATTGAACTGAAATGCCAGACTCATATACCAAAGATTACAAAACATCATTGAGAGAATTTAAAGAACTAAATAAAAAGGACCTCTCATGTTCATGGATCAGAAGACTTAATATTGTTAAGAGGGAAATATTCCCCAAACTGATTTTTAGATTCAACACAATTCCCACCTAAATTCCAAGTATTTCTGCAGAAACTGACAAGTATATTCTAAAATTCATATGGAAAAAGGGTAGTGAAAGGAAAAAGAGAGGAATCCCAAGATTTAAAAAAATTCTTGAAAAAGAGGAACAAAGTTGAAGGAGTTATAGTTCCCAACTTCAAAACTTACTATAAAGCTAAAGTAGTCAAGACAGTGTAGTATTAGCATAAGGACAGACACATAGATCAATGGAGTAGAATTGAGAATCTAGAAATTAACGTTTTACATTTATGGTCAGTCACTTTCCAACAAGGATATCAAGACAATTCAGTGGGGGCAAAGAACAGTCTTTGCAACAAATGGTGAGGACAACAGGATATTTTCATACAAAAGAATGAAATTAGACTCCTACCTCATACCTTACACAAAAATCAACTCAAAATCAATTATAGGCCTAAATGTAAGAGCCAAAACCATAAAACTCAGAGAAAAAAACACAGGAGTAACTCTGTATGAACTTGGGTTAGGCAATGGTTTTTAAGCTATGACACCAAAAGTACAAGTGACAAAATAAAAAATAGATAATTGGATGACATCAAAATAAAAAATTTTGGACTTCTGGTAAGATGGCAGAATAGGCAGACAAGCTACACAGACCCTCTTCAACAAAAAAAAAAAGAGAAACCAATTGACACAGATACAGAAGATAATCCTGGAGCACTAAGCTTTGAAAGGAAGGATACAGAAGTGGATTAAACACTAACAAGTAGAAGAACCTGAATGAAAACAGAGTAAGGAGACAGACAGAGCAGTGGACTGTCAGCTGTCATGACGGCACGGACAGCCTGAATATTTCCAAGTGGTGTTAGGACCTGAGATTAACCTAAAAATCAGCCCTGCTCACCAAGGGCTGCATGGAGTATTGCATGGGTGGCTAACAACTGAAAAGGGAAACAGCAAAGAAGGAAACAAACAGAGCTGTGTACTTTCAGCTGTCTGGAGGGCACAGCCATTTTGAATGTTTATTAGTGCTAGCAGAGCACAGCCATTTTGAATGTCTACAAGTAGTGCCCATTTTGGATTTTAAAGTGACAGCATTCTTGTTCAGATTCCAGGGACCTAAGAATAGGCTCCACTTGCTAAAGACAGCACAGATATATGGGAGTCTGACGAGTGGAAAGGAGACAGGTGGTGAGTGCATAAGTGCTGCCAACTAGCAAACAGAGGAGCACAGGACCTTACTTACTTAGATAACATACAAACAAAACAAAGAAAATGAAAATCTTGGGCAAATCACTCCGACATACAATCAACAATTAAACATAAACACAAAAACCTCATAATGTCTCAGCAACAACAGACCATCACAGTCCACACAAAGAAGCAAGATAAAGCAGGAGAAACAAGGGACCAGGATACAGACCCAAAACATATCTCTGAGGAAGAAGCAGCATTGGAACTCCCTAATAAGGAATTCAAAAAAATTACATTTAGCTTCAACAGACTGAGAGACAGATCTAGGAAAACACTGACAAAACTGAGGAAAACCCCAGAACAATTTCAGAAGACAATACAAGAACCAAATGACAAAATAAATGAAAAATTAGAAATGATACAAAATTATAGGTAGAAATCCAAAAGATTAATACTAAATTCTCAAAAATAGATAACACATTGAATGGGCAAAGGAGTAGAACTGAATCAATGGAAGGCAGAATTACTGAGACTGAAGAGAAATACCTGAATACTTCTTTGGGAAGGGGTCAATCAGAAAAAAGATCAAAACAAAATGAAGAAAGCCTAAGGTTCATGTAGGATACTGCCAAAAGGAATAACCTACATATCATCAGAATTCCAGGACAGGAAGAGATAAATAAAACCACTGAGAAAATTGTCCAAGATTTGTTGGAGGAGAACTTCCCTGATAGGATGAAAGATGAGAATATATCCATTCAAGAAACCCAACAAACCCCAAACAGGATAGACCCCAAAAGAAAATCACCAAGACATCATCAAACTCATGAAAACCAAAGACAAAGAATCCTGAAAGCAACACAAGAAAAACTAAAAGTTACCTACAAAGGGCAACAAATAAGACAGCTCTCATTTGTCGGCAGAAACCATGCAGGCAAGAAGGCAATGGGATAATATATATAAAACCCTGAAAGAAAAAAATTTCCAACCAAAAATTATATACCTGGCAAAACTGTCCCTCAAATATGATGGTGAAATTAGGACATTTCCAGATAAGTAGAAATTAAAGGAATTTGTTAAAACCAGACCAATCTTACAAGAGATGATAAAGGATTCCTTTGGGCAGAGAACCAACAACAGCAAATAACAACTGACCATTAATACACATGATGACAAAACCCAGAAACCAACCCAGTTATGGAAGTGTTCAAAGTAAATTAGCCTATAAGATTGTAAACAGGGAACCAGAGATATCAAGTGGCAAATGAGGACAACTACAAACCAAAAAGAGGGATAAAACTGTGTACTTACAGAACTTCTAAATGGTGTGGAAGTCAAGACAATTGCAAGATAGAACAGGCTGTTCTAAACTTGGGAAGAGAATTATAAATCACAGGATAACCTCAAAGAAAAATGATAAACCTTCACATCAAAATAGAAAAGAGGACAAGCACTAATATTTAGCAAATACTAAAACAATAACAATGAAGAAAGTGATAACACAATTCATAAACAAAATGAACTCAACACAGAAGATTATAAGGAACAAAAAAATCACTAACACCACCAAAAAAACACATAATAAAATGACAGAAACAAATTCATACTTGTCGGGACAAGGTAGTAGTCACCTCTTGGCCACAGCCAGGTACCCAGAGGGAGCAAGTAGCTGGACCTGTGGGCTTGGGACCATGGTTGCAGGGGACATCAAGCTCAATTAGCATAACACACTACACAAAAATATTGTTCCATATCCTACTTTGGCAAGTAGCAATTGGGATCTTAAAAGCTTGCAAGCAGCCATGTATATACAGTGATGGGTCTCTCCTTGTCCAGAGCAAAGAAAAATGAAGAAAACCAAAGATGCATGGAACCAATTAGTCCAAGGGACTGGTACACCATGCAGTGCTCAGCCTATATGACCATGAGACCAGAAGAACTAGATAGTGCCCAGCTACCACTGTCAACCACTCAGAGGGGAATCTATGTAGGATATCCTGGATAGAGTGTGAGAACAATGTGGAACAAAACTCAAAATCATAAAAAAATAAAGGACTAGGTTTGCTGGTCTGATAGAGTCTGGTAGAACCCCTGAGACTATGTCCCCTAGCTGCCCTTCAGGTCTGGAACTGGACCCACTCCTGTGGCTCCAGCTAAATGAAAGACAGGTATATGAGCTGAACATTTACATTAGGTAGATACATTCCTTGGAGAGATTAATCATGGGAGACTAGAAGGGCTGTGTATGCACATCTCAGGGGGCAGGAGTGCATGGGAGGGAAGGACACAGGAAGGAGGTGGCTGTGGGGAAGAAGTGGGAGGAGAGCTGTTGTATTGTGGGAGATTGCAGTCAGTGTCATCAAACAGACTGACTGTGTGTGAACTGCTGTATGGAGGATGAATTTGCTCTGTAAACTTTCACCCAAATCACAATAATTTTTTTTTTTTTTTAATTCTTACTTGTTGATAATTACACTGAATGTCAATGGATTAAATGCACCACTTCAGGGACAGAAAGTTACAGACTGGCTAAGAAAACATAACCCATTAATATGCTGTCTACAAGAGACATACCTTAGAGACAAAGACACAAATAGACTAAAAATCAAAGATTAGAAAAAAATATGTCAAGCAAATGGCAACCAAAAAAGAGCAGGAGTAGCAATATTAATTTCTGATAAAATTGACTTTAAGACAAAAACCACCATAAAAGATGAGGAAGGACATTATATAATGATTAAAGGATCTATTGAGCCAGAGGACATTGCACTCAATGAAAGAGCCCCAAAATACATAAATCAGACTTTAAAATAATTGAAAAGACAAATAGATGGCTCCATAGTCATAGTGGGAGATTTTAATATACCACTTTCAATCAAAGACAGGATAACTGGAAAGAAACTCAACAAAGACACCGAAGAACTAAACAATACAATTCACCAACTTGACCTTATAGATATCTACGGGGCACTTTACCCAACAACAGCACAATATACATTCTTTTCCAGTGCACCTGGAACATTTTCCAGGATAGACCATATGTTAGTCCACAAAGTAAGCCCTAAAAAATTTGAAAACGTTGAAATACTGCAAAGCATCTTCTCAGATCATAATGCTATAAAACTAGAAATCAACAATAGGAAGATCACTGGAAAAAGAGCAAACACATAGAAACTGAATAACACCCTCCTGGAAAATGACTGGGTAATTGAAGAAATAAAAAATGAAATTAAAAAAAATTCCTTTAAAAACCAAGAATGAAAACACAGCATACCAAAATCTTTGGGACTCAGCAAAAGCAGTGATCAGAGGCCAATTCAGAGCAATAAATGCACACATTAAAAAAGACGAGAGAGCCAAAATCAACACCTTAACCCAACATCTCCAAAAATTAGAAAAAACGGCAAAAAAACAAAAAAAAACCCAAAAAACTATAGTCACCAGAAGAAAAGAAATAATAAAGATTTGAGCAGAGATAAATGAAACAAAGTAGAAAGACAATAGAAGAAATCAAAGACTAGAAGCTGGTTTTTTGAAAAGATTAATAAAATTGAGAAATGACTGGCAAACTTAACAAAGGAAAAGAGGGAGAGAATAGAAATAACACAAAGAAGAAATAAATTGGGTGACACCTCAACAGAACCAAAAGAAATTAAAAGGATAATATCAGGATACTATGAAGAACTATACTCCAACAAATTTGAAAATCTAGAAGAAATGGACAGATTTCTAGAAACATACTTCTTACCTAAACTAATACAGACTAAGGTGGAAAATTTGAACAGAACCATAACAAAAGAATAAATTAAACAGGTCATAAAAAAATTACCAATCAAAAAAAGTCCTGGCCAGATGGTTCCACTGGAGGATTCTACTGAATGTTCAGAGAAGAAATGACACCAGTCCTACTCAAACTATTCCAGAACATAGAAAAGGATGGAATCCTCCCAAATTCATTTTATGAAGCAAGCATAACATTGATATCAAAACCAGGCAAAGACATCACTAAAAAGGAAAACTACAGACCATTACCCCTCATGAATATAGATGCAAAGATCTTCAACAAAATCCTACCAATAGACTCCAACCAAAACCAAAAAAGCCAAACTCACTGCCATCAAGTTGATTCTAACTCATAGCTACCTCTCCTTGGGTTTCTGAGGCAGTATCTCTACAGAATTAGATTGCTCAATCTTCCTTCTGAGTAGCTGGTGAGTTTGAACCGGCAGCCTTCTGGTTAGCAGTCAAATGCCTTAGGCAGTACACCACTATCAAAAAAATAATACATTATGACCAAGTGGGGTTCATACCAGTTATGCAAGGATGGTTCAACATCAGAAAAAACAATCTACATCATCCATCACATAAATAAAACAAAGGAGAAGAACCACATGATCATATCAATTGATGGAGAAAAGGCACTTGATAAAATTCAACACCCATTCCTGATAAAAACTCAGCGAAGTAGGAATAGAAGGTACCTTCCTCAACATAATAAAGGGCATTTATGCAAAACCAACAGCCAACATTATTCTCAATGGAGAGAGACTGAAACCATTCCCGTTGCCAACAGGAACCAGACAAGGATGCCCTCTATCACTACTTCTATTCAACATTGTATTGGAAGTCCTAGCCAGGCCAATAAGGCAACAAAGGGAAATCAAAGGCATCCAAATTGGTAAGGAAGAAGTCACACTATGCCTATTTGCAGATGATATGATCCCATACATAGAAAACCCAAGAGACTCAGTAAAAGAAGCTACTAGAACTAATTGAAAGATTTAGCATAGTGGTGGGATACAAGATATACATACAAAAATCAGCTGAATTCCTCTATTCCAGCCAAGAGATTGCTGAAAAGGAAATGAGGAAATCAATACCATTTACAATAGCTACGAAAAAAATAAATACTTAGGAATACATCTCACTAGGGACACAAAAGACCTGCACAAAGAAAACTACAAAACACTACTTCAAGAAGCCATAAGAGGTCTACATAAAGGGAAGAACATACCATGCTCATGGTTAGGAAGATTGAACATTGTGAAAATGGCAATACTACCCAAAGCAATCTATACATTCAATGTAATCCTAATCCAGATGCCATCAGCATTCTTTAAAGATATGGAAAAACAAATCACTAATTTTATATGGAAAAGAAAGAGACCTTGGATAAGCAAAGCACTATTGAAGAAGAACAACAAAGTAGGAGGTCTCCCACTCCCAGATTTCAAAACCTACTATACAGCCACAGTAGTCAAAACTGCCTGGTATTGCTACAACACCGGACATATAGACCAGTGGAACAGAATTGAGAACCCAGAAATAGATCCATCAACCTATGGTCAACTGATTTTTGATAAAGGACTGAAATCCATTAGATGGGTAAGAGGTGGTCTTTTTAACACATGATGCTGGCAAAACTGGATATCCATTTGCAGAAAAATGAAGCAAGATCCATAGCTCACACTATATGCAAAAACTAACTCCAGATGGATCAAAGACTTAAATGTGAAACCTAAAACTATAAAGTTCCTCAAGGAAAAATTTACTTGTATATGAATGTTCATAGTAATGTTATTCATAATAGGCAAATCTGGAAACAACCCAAATGTTCATCAAATGATGAATAGATAAATAAAATGGGATATATCCTCTAAAATAAAAAAACCAAACCCAATGCCATAGAGTCAATTCCAACTCATAGCAACCCCTATTGGGTTTCCAAGGTGGTAAATCTTTATGGAAGTAGATTGCCCCATCTTCCTTCCACGGAGCAGCTGGTGGATTTAAACTGCCAAGTTTCTGGTAGCAGTCAATGCCTTAGACACTGTACCACTGGAGCTCCTTTTATGCCCTAAAATGGAATATTATTTGGGAACAAAAAGAAATGAAGTAATGATATAAGCTTCAACATGAACGAACCTTGAAAACATTATCCTAAGTGAAAGAAGCCAGTCACAAAAGACCACATATTGTATATCTACATATGTATGAAATGTCAAGCATAGGCAAATCTTAAGTGACAGAAAGTGGATTAGCTTTTGCCAGGGGCTAGGAGGAGAGGAAATGAGGAGTAAATTCTAATGGGTATGGAGGTCGTTTTTGCAAAGAGAGAATTTTCTAAAATTATATTGTAGAAATGGTTTCATGACCCTGTGAATATTCTAAAAAACTTTGAAGTGTAGAGTTTAAATGAGTGAATTACATGATATTTTAATTATATCACAATACAGCTGTTACAAAAAACAATATTTATACATTTCAAGTTATATATGTCATACCTTTCTTTGGCTTCCTTGAGTGCAATTTCAAGTCTTTCCACCTTCTGGTTTCCTTCTCTAAGACATAGCAGGAGTTGGCTCACAGTTAATTCCTCAAATTCCAAATAATTCCTGGCTCCTTCTGCAGATTTGCTCCTACATTAAGACAATGTCACTTTCAGTATAAAGGTTAAAAGGTTTTCAACAGAAAATGAGAATGTCAAAGTCTAAGAACAGAGTTGTTGTTGTTGTTGTATGCCGTCGAGTCGGCCCCGACTCATAGTGACCCCTCCTTGGGTTTTCGAGGCAGTATGAACAGAGTAGCCCAATACAAACAGTCCCCAGGTTAGAAACAATTCCTACTTGCCCTTTGTTGTTGTTGTTATTTGCCGTTGAGTCAGCCTCGACTCATAGCGACCCCTCCTTGGGTTTCCGAGGCAGTATCACTACGGAAGTAGGATTGCCCAACCTTCCTTCCGAGGAGTGGCTGGTGGGTTTGAACCGGCAGCCTTCTGGTTAGCAGTCAAGTGCCTTAGGCACTATGCTACCAGAGCTCCTACTTACCCTTTATTGTTAGGTAAATTTGCCCTCTCTTTGAAATGATTAAGGATCTCTGGTGTCTTGGTGCCTAAGGCATTTGACTACTAACCAGAAACCTGTCCATTCAAACTCACCAGCCACTCCTAGGAAAAGACTGGGCAACTACTTCCCTAGTGATACCACCTCAGAAACTGAAGGAGGGGTCCCTATGAGTTGGAACCAACTCCAAGGCAGTGAAGACACACACACAGACCCTTGTTTTTCTTTAACTTGACAGAAAGCATCAAATTATCAGGTAAAGGAAATACATTGTACTTTTGGTTTTAAATAATTACAGTAGAGAAATGTAGGCACTGTTGGTATGCCAAATATTTTTCTTTGTTTCAATAAAAAGATGTTTCAATGACAAACCAAACCACAACTACCACTAAACTAATAAAACAGGATAACTATGACAATGTTAATGCAATTGCTACTTCAGAATTCTACTAAAGTTCACAGATATAATAAATTGCTGTTGTTATTGTTAGTCCTCAATCTCTGATTCATGGTAATGCCATGCACAATACAGCCAAATGCAGCCTGGTCCTATGCCATCCCCATGATGGGCTAGGAATTGAACTCTTGTGATCCAGGGTTTTCACTGGATGATTTTCAGAAGTAGACCACCAGGCCTTTTCCCCTAGTTCATCTTAGTCTGGATGTTCCACTGACACCTGTTTAGTGTCATCGTAACATGCAAGTCTCCTCCATATGAGGTGCAGTGGCCGGGAATCATACCCAAATCTCCTGCACGGAAGGCAAGAATCTAACGGACAGTATTAAATCCTGGTTCCTCTGACCCCAAAGCTGAAATTCCAAACCTAGAAATCAATTTCTGATTCTATATGATGCTCACAAATAGGAAAAAGGTGTTATTTACTAGAAAACAGCACTGTGGCTTAAAAGATGTAATCTTTTCATATGGGTATAAATTAGGAGAAAGTGATTTGAACTTGCAAATGGTGTTAGCTTCCTTCCTCCCACTTCCAGGATTTGATATTCCAATAACAATTTGCAAAAATGCTGAGGAATTTTCAACTAAAGAAAGAAATAACTTTCATTCATGCCAACTGTCCTGTTTGATGAAAAAATATTTAATACTTAATTTTTCCCTCATATAAGAGCTTGGGAGCAAAATAGGGGAAATTGTTTTTTATGGCTTTAATATCAAATTCTGTGCACATCCATCAATTTAAAAAAAGGGACTCTTAGAGAAATTTTCAGATAACTGTCTCTTTTAAGTGGACTAATAACATAACAGTAACCTGCCTACAGAGGATTAGCAAAGCCTATTCTGGGTGAATTGAGGTCCCTGGGTGGCACAAACAGTTTGCACTAGAATACTAACTTAAAGATTGGTGGTTTGAACCCACTTAGTGTCACAGAAGAAAGGCCTGGCAATCTCCTTCTGTAAAGATTACAGCCAAGAAAACCCTGTGGAGTAGTTCTACTCTGTAACTCATGAATTGCCATGAGTTAGAAATGCCTTGACAGCAGTAGGTTTTATTCTGGATGAGTGCTACCTAAAAGAATCAGAGAGTTTCAGGTATGCAGTTCCTCTACCCACACCCTTTGCAAATCCCTTCCATTATATAAGATGTCTGTTTGCTACTATGTCCTTGAGACAGGTAAATTCAAGACTCCACAGATAAGGTATCTGGACACTTTCAAGAACTACCCATGGTGATTCAGAGCAATAACCATCATTATCATAGAAGATTATCCAGTATTAGTCACCTAGTTTGCAATTAACAATGAATAGAGAAGAGAAAATGGAAACACCTCACTTATCAATCTGGGCAGGCAGATTAAAGTCAAACAACTGGTAAATGAATTAGGAAACTTGGATCTTTTGATTAAGAACAGTAGTGATACTGCCTCGGAAACCCAAGGAGGGGTCGCTATGAGTCAGGGCTGACTTGACGGCACATAACAACAACAACAACATCATCTGTCACACTTGCCAACCTCAGAATCTACTACACAGTCATGGTTGTAAAAACAGGCTGGTACTGGTACAATGACAGACCCACAGTCCAATGGAACAGAATTGAGAATCCAGAAATAAATCCATCCAGGTATGGACAGCTGATCTTCGACAAACAGTCAAAGTCCATTATGTGGGGAAGAGATAGTCTCTTTAACAAATTGTGCTGGCAAAATGGGATATCCACATGCAGAGAAATGAAAAAGGACCTAAATCTTAAACCTAAAACTGTAAAGTTCAAGGACAAAAAAATAGGGACAAATGCCTAATCTATGGCATAAACAGAGTATCAAACATGACTAAACATGCACAAATAGCAAAAGATAAAGTAGACAGCTGGAACCTCCTAAAAATTAAGTACTTATACTTATCAAAAGCCTAAACTAAAAAAGAAAACCTACAAACTGGGAAAAAAAATTTGGCAACAATATATCTGACAAAGGTCTAATTTTAAAAATTTATAGAAAACTCCAATATCTCAACAACACAGAGACAAACAATCCAATTAAAAAATGGACAAAGTATATGAACAGACACTCCATCAAAGAAGACATATAAGTGGATAACAAACACATAAAATGATGCTCTTGATCATTAGTCATTAGAGAAATGCAAATCAAAACAACAATGCCATCTCACCTCACCAATAATGGCACTGATCAACAAAACAAAACAATATATGCTGTGGGGAGATAGAAACTCTTATATGCTGCTGATGGTACAACCAATATGGAAAATGATAAGGTGCTTCCTTAAAAAGCTAGAAATAGAAATTCCATATGATTCAGCAATCCCACTCCTAGGTATGTATCTTAGAGAAATAAGAGCTGTGGCATGAATAGACATATGCACACCCATGTTCATCACACATTATTCACAATAGCAAAAAGATGGAAACAACGGTCCACCAATGGATGAATGGATAAACAAACTGTGTACATACATACAATGTAATACCATGCAATGATAAAGAATGATGATGAATCCACAAAACATCCAACAACATGGAATAAGCCAGAGGATATTATGCTGACTGAAATATAACCATAAATACATAAACATTGTATAAGACCACTATTATGAAAAGTCAATAGATTTATACACAAAAAGAAACAGGATGGGAGGGGGAGGGAGGGAGAATCACTAACTAGATACTAGACTTGTATTAATCTGGGTGAAGGAAAAGTAATACACAGTATAGGGGAAATCAGTCCAACAAGACCAAGACAAACGAAGACACTGAGAGGTATGTAAGAATAAAAGACAACTCTGGTAAAGACTATAACATTAACTGTTTTGGTTACTTTGTGCCGTTCTAACAGAAAATACCACAAATGGGATGGCTTTAACAAACAGGAGTTTATTCTCTTATAGTTTTGGAGGCTAGAAGTCTGAATTCAAAGTGCCAGGCTCTAGGGGCTGGGTGAAAACCCCTTGACCTTGGACTTCAGCTCTGCCTCTTGCTCCCAGCCCACTGAAGCTGGAGGCTTCTTCATTCAGGCAACTGCTAGCTGCGGAGGGTGACAAACCCAAGGTCAACAAGTAAAAATGCAAAGTCCCAATATTACCAAACCACATGGCAGGTCACTAATTCAAGTCCATTAACAGTCCCAAGATTGACAGACAACAAGGCAGGCTGACAAATGACAACTTGGGTACATGGAGGATTCAAGCATGTCAAAAGCTGCAGACCATTCCTAAAGCATCTCCTTATGTACTGGAAGCAGACCACATCCCTAAGGCACCTACTCAGTTGCTCACAGTAGATTCCACCATGGAGCTGATTACCAGTCTCATCATGTGGAATACTACATCCAGCTGCCCAGCCACTCAAAACCAGGCCCACCCAAGTTGACACATAACCTTAACTACCACATTAACGATTCTGCAACAACAGTAGTAACAAACAATAATTTGTGAGTGCATACATAAGGAGATATGTATGCTAAATAGAAGTGGAAGGCCATATGGGACTATATCCATATGGGACTATATCCACGTGCATACACAAGTATGGTGTGTATTTTTCTATATACTATTTGTAGGTACTGTACGCCTAAGGCATTTGACTGCTAACCAGAGGGCTGGCAGTTCAAACCCACCAGCCACTCCTCAGAAGGAAGATTGGACAATCCACTTCCGTAGAGATACCGCCTTGGAAACCCAAGGAGGGGTCACTGAGTAGAATCGACTTGATGGCAGTGTTTGTTTTTTTTTGCATATATATTTATATACATAAAGAGCTCATAGGGGCCACAGTTATAGAAACTTCTCACACATGACCAAACACCTCACAGGACTGAGCTACTGGGCTTGAAGCTTAAAGACCATAGTCTTGGAGGACATCTAGGTCAACTGACATAGAGTATATAAAGACAACATTCTACATCCTACTTTGGTGAGTAGTGTCTGGGGTCTTAAAAGCTTGAGAACAGCCATCTAAGATACAACTATTGTTTTCTTCCCTTCTAGAGCAAAGGAGAGGAGCTCTGGTAGCATAGTGGCTAAGGCACTTGACTGCTAACCAGCAGACTGGCGGTTCAAACCCACCAGCCACTCCTTGGAAGGAAGGTTGGGCATTCCTACTTCCATAGTGATGCTGCCTCGGAAACCCAAGGAGGGGTCGCTATGAGTCGGGGCCGACTTGATGGCAAACAACAACAACAACAACAACAGAGCAAAGGAGCAAAGCAAAAAACAAACAAACAAACTCACTGCCATAGAGTCAATTCCAACTCATAGCAGCTCCCTTTGGGTTTCTGAGGCAGTAAATCTTTACAGAAGTAGATTGCCCAGTCTTCCTTCTGCAGAGTGGCTGGCAGGTTTGAACTGCCAACCTTCTGATTAGCAGTCAAATGCTTTAGGCACTATGCTAGCAGAGCTCCTCAGAGCAAAGGAAAGTGAAGAAAATCAGACTCAAGGAAGCAACTAGTCCACAGGACTAATGGCCCACATAAACCACTGCCTCTTCTAGCCTGAGACTAGAAGAACTAGATTGTGCCAGGCTAACACTTCCAACTGCTCTGACCAGGGATACAATAGAAGGTCCTAGTTAGAATGGGAGAAAAATGTAGAACAAAACTCAAATTCACTGGAAAAAAAAAAAAAGCCAGACTTACTAGTCTGATAGAGACTAGAGGAAGCCCCAAGACTATTGCCCGAAGTCACCTTCTAACATGGAACTGAAGCCACTTCCAGAAGTCACCTCTCAACCAAATAACAGACTGGCCTATAAAATAAACAATAACACCCATGAAGAACATGCTTCTTAGAACAATCTATACGGGACCAAAAGGGCAACATCTGCCCAAAAACAAAGATGAGAAGGCAAGAAGGGGCAGGGAACCCAGGGTGGAAAGAGGGAGAGCGCTGACACATGGTGTAGATTCCAACCAATGCCATGGAACAATGTGTGTATGAATTATTGAATGGAAAACTAATTTGCTGTATAAATATTCATCTAAAGCACAATAAAATGTTCAAAACCAAAACAATTAGCTTGTTTTGGTTAACAGTAAGTATGTTTTCACCTCTCACATAACAGAGTGGTGAGCCATTACGTAGCCTAGGAAGGCACCAAACATCATTTTTATTCTAGGGAGAATACTACATTAAGTAGTTTTAAAATCTAGTTTTTTTGGTTTTATTCTTGAAAGGTCCTAATATAAATTAATAAGACATTACTTTTTTAGCTCATGTTTAACTTCCCAGTGTTGAGATAATCGCCCCCTGCTCAACAGCCTTAATCTTTCTTCACATACGTGTTCATGGAGTCAGTTCTTGTGGGCCGAGGACTAGTCTTGATTTCTTTTAATGCCCCATCTGCTTCTCCTTCCTGTAAAAGAAGAAATGGAAGAGATTTAAGACAATATGTATGCAAGATAAATTCTTTACCAGAAGAGAAAAAGACGAAAGATCAAGAATTTTTATGACATGCAACCCAAAGAACCTACCACCCAATATTTAGAGGTAAAATGTTCAAATTCAGTCATTCAAATGGAATAAACAATTTACTCTTCTGATACCTCCCTCCAAACACACATCCTATCAGGATTATACATTCTTCTGATACCTCCCTCCAAACACACATCCTATCAGCATTATACATATCTATGTTAAGGCATCAAGGTTAATCATCTCTCCTTCTGCACACTCACCCTGACTCCATCAACATGAAATCTTTTATCTTTCCCTCTCTTCTTGGCAGCACCCTTCTTCCCTAGGTTAAGGTTGCAAAAAACTCATGACAACTCACACACCTTTCTGGTGCTGTCTTTAGAATGCAAAATGCTAGAACTTGCTGAAACAAAGCTGAAAAACGGAGTATTCAGTAGGTGAGGCTCACAAGGCACTGTATTTGTCAAGGTGGCTCCCATTAGAAATTCTTGTGCACTGTGGGCCATTTGCTGAATAAGAACACTCAAGACCACTTGCATGATATGAATGACGTTCCAATGAGCTACCCAGTACCCACTGCCATTGGGGGTTGATTCTGACTCATAGTGACCCGATAGGGCAAAGTAGAACAGCCCCGGGGGGTTTCCAAAGCTGTTAAGTCTTCACAGAACAACTGTCTCATCTCCTGGTGAACAGCTGGTGGGTTTAAATCACAGCCTAATGCTTAACCACTATGCCACCAGAACTTCTTTCCAATGAGCTATTAGAGAAAATCTTCAAAGATGCACAAAGATTGTTACAGATAGTTTTGATTGCTCCTGCCCCCTGAGCTGTCTCCCTGTGCATTTTGGAGAAAATTTACATAGAAGATTAGGTTCTTATTTAACAATAACTATTTAACAAAAACTCTTCTAAATCTTGAGCAGTGTTTTCTAGTTCATAAAACCAAGGCAAGAAAAACATGTTTACACTTTAAATAACGTATCACTCATCTGTGAGGGAGAACATTATGCTAACCCTGTACATAAAAGGAAGAAGTCTCATTTGGAAACTTGTGATATGCTATTTGAGCTTCCTAAATTTTATCAGTTATTTACAGAAGGTTAGAGCTCTTTGATCAAGCTTATATTTCTGTAATCTTTTGGTCACTTGCACAAAGAGTACTCTGGGAACATGTGCTTTTTAACTGTAAATTTTTTTTTCTTTTACTTTAAATTTCAGCCTCTATTAATGCTTCTAAAAGCTATCGGGGGCACAAATGGCAAGGTTATTAACAGCTGTTTTCAACCCTTATTAATTTAATGAAAGCAAATGAATCAGAAAGTAAAGAAAGTAGTACTAATATTTCAGACACATCTGTAGTTTAGCTTTTTTGCAAAGTTACTCCTCCTTCCCTAAGCCTCCCCACTTATCTACAAGATGCATTTCTATCTCTTTTCCTATATCAGATGTGTACTCAAAGTAAAAATGACAATCTGTATTATAGAGGATTTTGTACTCAAGTTTTTTTCCCTATCTTTTTTTTTTTTCAGGCCTCTTCATGGTTCATCTACCGATTTGTTCTTTAATAGGACTGCCGGTATGTTCAGATAGGGCATACCAGATGGCTGCTTAGCAATGCATCACCACATCACCTCTCTTAGTTCACTTGATGTTGGGGTACACAGAGTTTGAAAGCACTGGCTTCAAACTTAGTTCTCAGAGGTCCCTGAGTAGCTGATATTGGAAGGGAAAGAGAAGCCAAGATACTCTACCCTCAACCTACAAGCAGGGAAGCTCCCTCTTTTTTTTTCTTCCTCTTCTTTTTAAAAATATTTGTTTATTTTTGTTGTTGTTAAGATTATACACAGCAGAACATATACCAATTCAACAATTTCTACATGTGCAATTCAGTAACTCTGCACAACTTTGGAGTTATGCAATCATTCTTACCCTCCTTGGGTTGTTCCTCTCTATTAACATAAACTCATTGCCCCCTACGTTTCCTATCTGATCTTTGAAGCTGTTCCTATCAGTTTGATCCCATATAGATAGATCTTAAAAAAGCACAAAAAGCTCAAGGCAGACATTCTTTACTACTTAAGCTAAACCATTGTTTGGTTTTAAGATGACTTTAGGGGATATTTTTGGTTTAAGGTTTAAAGATGTTCTGGGGGCAACAGTTTCAGGGGTTCATCCATCCTTCATGGCTCCAGATATTCTGGAATACATAAGAATCTGAAATTCTACTCCATATTTCTTAATTAGGATTCTTCTATAGACTCTTTGATCAAAATGTTGAGTAATGGGAGCCACACACCATTCAGTTCTTCTGGTCTTATGGCAAAGGAGGTAATTAGCCACACCTTCCATTTCCTCCTTCTGTTCCTGACTCTCCTTTGTCCTCTATTGTTCCAGACAAATAATTATTGTAACTTAGATGGCCACTTGCAAGCTTTTAAGACACCAGACACTAACTACATAATGAATTAAGAGATAAAACAGAAGTAAGTACTAAACACATTATTAGGCTAATTAACTGGGATGTCCCATGAAACCATAACCTTAAACCTCCAAACCAAGGAATTAAATTCCATGAGTGTTTGGCTGTACATAAGCAGCCTCGGCAGCTTTTTTTTTTTTTTTTTTTGGTCATTGTTGTACATATATCAATCACACAACTTTGGTTGTTTTGTTTTGTTTTTAGTCAAAATTGAAGATTTTTTTATTTTATGTGCAAATAATTGGCATTGTTTCTTTTGCTGAGTAGATGTCTTGGATAATACATTCAAGGAAGATCACTTAGTCCAACTTGATAAATCCTAAATCCTTCGCGTACTGACGGAAACACTGATCGCACACAGTGAGACCGTATTTCTGGATTAGGCCATACCGGTTTGAGCACACACGGCAAGAGCGCCAACCCTGCCCGAATTTCCACGGGTGGCTCTAGTAGAGCTGCTGGTGACCCATCCTGCTCTGAGGGACGCACCAAGGAAAAAATGCTCAATCACACTACTTTGGCCAATTGAACTTTTTACAGATATACAACTTATGGACAGTAAGTACATTCATCAGCTGTGGAACCCTATGCTTAATCAATGTGATTTTTCCATCATTGTAAACTGAAAGTCAGTACTCCATAAGCAATAACCCTCTCCTTATCTTCTCCCTCCCGCCCCTGGTAACCACTAATAAACTTTGGTTCTACACATTTGCCTGTTCTAACTCTTTATATAACTGAGGTCACACAGTATTTATCCTTTTGTAATTGACTTACTTCACTTAGCCTAATGTCTTCAAGCTCCATGCATACTGTAGGATGTATCAAGACTTCATTTCTCTTTATTCCATTGTATGTATGTACTACATTTTGTTTAGCCATTCATTTATTTATGGGCATTTAGGTTATTTCTACCTTTTTTTAAAAAAAAAATTTACTGTGATTTTGGAGAAAATTTACATAGAAGATTAGGTTCTTATTTAACAATTTCCATGAGTATTATTCAGGAACTTTGGTTACACTTTCACAATGTGTCAGCATTCTCATTATTTCCACTCTGGTTGTTTCCATTAATCTACCTTCCTTGGCTTTCCTTACTTTCTCATCTTTGGTCTAGGGTAAATGTTGATGATTAAGTCTCATTGAGATGATTGTTTAGAGGAGCACAGTACTCACAGGTGATATTTTTTATTTTATGAGCCACTGTGTCTTTTGGCTGATAGGTGACCACTGGGAGTGGTTTGAATTCCAAGTGTAGAGGGTATTTAAAGTCTCAGAGGTTCTTCTAGTCTCTACCAGTCCATTTTAAGTCTGGCCTCTTTATAGGAATTTGATTTTTGTTCTACTTTTTCTCCCATTTTATCTGGAACCATCTTTTGTGTTCCTCACTAGAATGGTCAGTAGTGATAGCCAAGCACCAACTTCTTCTGATCTCAAGGTAGGTGATGCCATTGTTTGTTGTTTCCTTCTCTTGGCTATTGTGAATGGTGCTATGATGAACACTGGTGTACAAGTACTTGCTTGAGTCTCTGCTTTCAAGAGTTTAGGGTATATACCTAGGAATGGAATTGCTGGATCATATAATAGTTTTATTTTTAGTTTTTTGAGGAACTGCCACACTACTTTCCACAATGGTTGTAACATTTTGAATTACCACCAGCAAGGGATAAAGGTTCCAGTTACCCTATATCCTTCCCAACATTTGTTATTTTCTGTTTTGTTTTTTCATCTTACTTATCCTAATGGGAATAAAATGTTATCTCATTGTGATTTTGGTTGCATCTCTCTGATAGCTAATGACATTGAACATCTTCTCATCCGTTTGGTGGCTATTTGAATGTCTTCTTTGGTGTAATGTCTATTCAAGTCCTTTGCCCATTTCATGACTGGGCTATTTGTCTTTTTATTAACTTGCTGAAGTTTCACAAATATTTTGGTTATTAGATTCGTATCAGATATATGGTTTCTGAAGATATTCTCCCTATCAATATCTTGTCTTTTCACTTTCAAGTGAAGTCTTTTTATGAACAAAAATTTAATTTTTATGAGGTCTCATTTATTTATTTTGTTTTTTGGTGTTTGTGCTTTTGTAATTATATTAGTTAATACATTGTTAATTCATTGCAGGCCTGACAGTGTCTCTTCTGCATTTTCTTCTAGGAGTTTTATGGTTTTGTTTTTTACATTTGGATCTTTAATTCATTTTGAATTCTTTTTTTTAAAAAATTTTTATTGTGATTTTGGTAAAAGTTTACAGAGCAAATTCATTTTCCATACAGCAGCTCACATACACTTTGTCTCATGACATTGGATTTGTTTTTATATATGGTATGAGGTATGCAGCGTGCTTCATTTTTCTGCATGTGAAACTCCAATTTTCTCAATGCAATTTATTGAAAAAACTGTTCTTTCTCATCAGATAGGCTTAACAACCATGTAAAAATGTGTTGACCATGTTGTTGTTGTTGTTGTTATGTGCCGTCAAGTCAGCCCTGACTCATAGCGACCCCTCCTTGGGTTTCCGAGGCAGTATCACTACGGAAGTAGGATTGCCCAACCTTCCTTCCGAGGAGTGGCTGGTGGGTTTGAACCGGCAGCCTTCTGGTTAGCAGTCAAGTGCCTTAGCCGTTGACCATAGAAGTGTGGATTTTCTTCTGGACTCTCAATTCTATTCCGTTGGTCTATATCTATTGTTATACCAGTACCAGGCTATTTTGATTGCAGTACCTGTATAGTATGTTTTAAGATTAGGAAGTATGAGTCCTCCTCCTTTGTTCTTTTACAATATTGTTTTAGCTATCTGGGTAATTTCATATAAATTTTGATTTTTGTAAAGAAGGTTGTTGTAATTTTGATTTAGATTGCACTGAATCTATAGATCACTTTGGGTAATACTGATATTTTAACAATATTAAGTCTTCCAACCCATGAAAACAAAACATCTTTTCATCTATTTAAGCTTCTTTTATCTATTTTAGCAGTGTTGTATAATTTTCATTGTACAAGTCCTTCACATCCCTGGTTAAACTTATTCCTAAGTATTTATTCTCATAAGTGCTATTATAAATGGAATCATTCCCCTAATTTCTCATTGCTGGTGTATAGAAACCCAACTTTTTTTTTCTTTTTATTATGATTTGGGTGCAATTTTACAAAGCAGATTTATTTTACATTCAACAATTCATATACATTTTGTTTTGCAACACCGGTTGCAATACCCATAATGTAACAGCTCTCCTCTTCTCTCCTCCCTATGATTACCCCTTCCCTGTGTCCTTCTTATCTATGTGTTTCTGCCTGCCTAGCTTTCTCCCTGTACAAATGCTGCCCTTCTGATCTGTCATGGTTGACTGTTGTAAAGAGTGCATCTCCCATGTGTAGTTGTTCAGCTCACAGAACTATTATTTGGCTAAGAGTTAAGCTATAGGAGTTAGTCTGATTCCAGGCCTCAGGGGTGACTAGAGGCCATGTTCTGGGGGTTTCACCTATCTCTATCCAGCCAATAATCTTGGTCCTTTTTATGTTTTTGAATTTTGTTCCACATTTTTTTTTTCCCCTACTATACCCAGGATCTCCAATCTTGATCCCTTTCCAAGTAGTTGGCTTTGGTAGCTGGGCATCATCTAGTTCTTCTGGTCTCAGGATCATGTAAGCTAAGGTTCCCATGGTCCACTGATCCCCTGCACTAATTGTTTCCATATGTCTTTGATTTTCTCCACCATTCTTTGCTCTAGATGAGATGACACCAATAGTTGGATCTCAGATGGCTGCTTGTAAGATTTTTTTTTTTTTCTACATTAAGAGGCATGGGTTTTTAAATTTTTTGTTATATTTGATTTTACAATTTTTTTAAAATTGTGATTTGGGTGAATATTTACAGAGCAAATTCACTTTCTCTACAGCAGTTCACATACACTTTGTCTCATGACACTGACTACAATTTACCCCAATGCAACAACTCCCCTCTTACTTCCTCCCAATAGTTACCTCTTCCCTGTGTCCATCCCTCCGTGCACTCCTGCCCCCTGAGCTGTCTCCTTGTGCATTAACAGCCTTTCTTTCTCCCATGATTGTTCTTTCCAAGGAGTATATCTACCTTAGGTAAATGTTCAACTCATATGCCTGTCTTTTGTTTGGCTGGAAGCCACAGATGTGGGTTCAATTCCAGACCTGAAGAGCAGCTAGGGGCTATAATCTCAGGGGTTCCACCAGGCTCTATCAGACCAGCAAACCTGGTCACTATTTTTTGTTTTTCCCAAATGATTTTGAGTTTTGTTCCACATTGTTCTCCCTCTCTATCAAGGATCTCCTACACAGCTTCCCCCTCCAAATGTTTGACAGTGGTAGCTGGGTACCATCTAGTTCTTCTGGTCTCATAGTCATTTAGGCTGCAGATCACATGGTGTACCAGTTGCTAGGACCAATTGTTTCCATGAATCTCTTTGATTTTCTTCTTTCTTCTTTGCTCTGGATGAGGAGAGACCCACTGTTGCATGTAGATGGCTGCTTGCAAGCTTTTAAGATCCCAGTTGCTACTCACCAAAGTAGGAGGTGGAACAATGTTTTCTGTAGTACATCATGCCAATTGAGCTTGATGTCCCCTGTGACTATGGTCCCGAGCCCAACAATTCAACTACTCAGTCCCTCTGGGTAGCTGGATATGACCAAGAAGTGACTACAACCTTGCCCCTTGTCAGCTCTACTATACACATGGGAATTCAGATCATACAATACACTTATAGGACCATTGTCTGCCAACCCTATACATGGTCTTGGGTACACTCGCCACTTCACAGACATACCTAATAGTTCAGCCCATGCACGCATCTATCCACCCATATACCTATTTTTGCCTTCACTGACAATGCAGTACTGTATGTGCAAAAGGGTTCATCTTTGTTGTCTGTACCTCCCATGTACCTCTCTATGTCTTCCTCTTCCTCAATGCCACCATGTCGATCACTCACATTTGGTATATTGCCCTTCTCTTCACCCAAATCAATACTTATCTCTATCTATCTAACAGTGTTCTCTCCCCTCCCCGCACACCCCTGGTAACTAACAAAGAAAATTTCCTTCCATATATAAACCTTTCCTTGACTTTACATTAATGGACTAATACAATATTTGTCCTTCTGTGATTGACTTATTTCACTCAGCATAATGTCCTCCACGTTCATCCATGTTATGCGGTATTTTGCAGATTCTACATTATTCTTTAGGTGTATGTACCATAGTTTGGCTATCCATTCCTCAGTTGATGGACACCTAGGTTGTTTCCATCTTTTGGCTATTGTAAATAGTGCTGCAATGAACATGGGTATGCATATGTCTGTTCTTGTCCTAGCTCTCACTTCTTTAGGATATATACCTAGTAATGGAATGGCTGGGTCAAATGGTATTTCTAATTCCAACTTTTTAAGGAATCGCCATACTGCTTTCCACAGAGGCTGTATCATTTTACAGTCCCACCAGCAGTGTATGAGAGTCCCAGTCTCTCCACGTCCTCGCCAGCATTTGTTATTTTCTGTCTTGTGGAACTTTGCTACTACTGCTGGAGCAAGATGGTATTTCATGGTTGTTTTGATTTGCATCTCTCTAATGGCTAATGATCATGAACATTTCTTCATGTGTTTGTTGGCTGCCTGGTATCTTCTTTGGTGAAATGTCTGTTCATGTCCTTTGCCCATTTTTGAATTGGATTGTTTGTCTTTTGGATGTTGAAGTTTTCTGTACATTTTAGAGATAAGTGCCTTGTCAGATATTGTTCCCAATTATTTTTTCCCAAACTTTAGGTTCTCTTTTTACTTTTTTGAAGAAGTCTTTTGATGTGCATATGAATTTAGTATTTAGAAGGTCTTCTCCATCTAGCTTATCTTCTGCTGTTTGTACATTTTGGGCTATGATTGATAGTCTATTTATACCATGAATCATGGTCCCTTAGTTTGCCCCTATTTTATCTTTGATGAACTTTATAGTTTTGGGTTTTATATTTAGGTCTTTGATCCATCTTGAGTTCATTTTTTTTTTTTTTTGGTATGGTGTAAGGTATGGATCTTGTTTCATTTTTCTGTAAATGGGTATCCAATTTTGCCAGTGCCATTTGTTAAAGAGGCTATCTCTACCCTCTTTAATGAAAACCCAAATGATTTTTGTTTGTTGACCTTGGACCCTGCAACTTTGCTATATTCCTCTATTAGTTCTAAAAGCTTTCTTGTAGATGCTGGGATTTTCTTTATATAGGATCATGTCATCTGTGAATAGGGATACTTTTAGTTCTTCTTTTCCAATATGAATACCTTTTATTTCTTGTTCTTGTCTTGCTCTGGCTAGGACTTCTAAAACAATATTGAATAAAAGTGGTGAGAGTGGTTACCCTTATTTATTCCTGATTTCAAGGGAAATTCTCTTATTTTTAATATACCATTATTCCTCATAAGACTTTGTTTGAAAAGAGGGTTCTAGTATTCAAAAGTGCTTTAAAGCCATTCATTACTGCATCTGATCACATTTCTGTTCACTTAAATGAACTACTGAACACAATTTTGAGACCTAGTCTGAAAAATGATAGAAAGAAAGGTTATGCTTGTATTTTTAGGTCAGTCACAAAAATGTCTGACTTGCTAAGACATATTATGGGGTAGGAAGGGGAGACTACCCTTTTTGTTATAAAAGGTAATCAATAGTTTGTTTTCATTTTCAGTTATAACAATTCTTTTAAGAATTATGTTATTCTTTTAAAAATGAGAGCCAATTTATCTTTGCTACACTAAAATTTCCTGACTATCTAGCTTCTCAAGTGTTAAAAAGAAATGGTAGGTTTTTATTTTTTAACTGTCCAAGTAAGATTTTGTAACTTGATTTTTTTTTTTTTTTTAAATAAACTTACAGCCATTCTGATTTCAACAAAGGAGTCTTCAGAGGAGCCGCTTAAGTTCAACTTGAGTTGTAATTCAGATACAATGCCCAGCAGATCTGCTTTTTCAGCCTGAAGACGAATCACCTGTGTCTTTAGCTGTTCCATTTCCTGTTCCAGCTCTGCCTTGAGAACTTTGGAGGTACCAGTTGAGTGCTGGAAATGACAAGAAAAGTGAAGTAAATTACAATTCAAACTAAGGACTAGGCAGTCAAACATAATTGTTTTGACAATTTGACAAGGCAGTTTCTCAACATCTTTGCCCCCATCCTTTCAATTGGAAAATTCTTGCTTGGCAATGAATTTTGACATAACTTTTAATGGAAAATTTTAAATTATTATATCTAAATAGAAAATTAAAATATCCCAAGACAAGAAAGAAAGGCTTCCTCAGACACTGGAATAATCTGATATAAGGAAATTAATCAACCAGACTTTGCTAATGGTAGACTCACAAGTTATAGTCCAAAATTCCAGAAAATAAGAACAAAAGCTTCTATAACTCAATATCTCCATAAATGCTTACCTATCCCTTCTCCTATTCTTGTCATGTCTATTTAGAAGTCAAAACACAGGACACACAGTTTTAGTAAAATAATGGGAAAACGCAATGAAAGATTTCAAATTCTCCCAGATTTGAAGCTGACTGTTTTAAAGCTCTGGTGTTTCAAGATTGCTGAAAGTTAAGTCTCATGAGAAAAAAACAAAATTTGGGAGCTAGTACCAAGGGTAACAAAATTAAGTTTCATTCTATATAAACATTAATATTTCATGAATTTCAGGTATATGTTGTCATCCTATTGCAGTTACTGCCTATGACAAAGTCATAATGGAAAGACCTTGTTAAATGTGATGTTTCTACTTGGGAGTAGGGAGAACAGATTCTAGTCCACATTCTCCTAATCATTGGGTATAATAACTTGAGCAAATTCACTTAATGTCTCAGCCTCCATATTTTTGGTTTGGAAAGAAAGAGACAGCACCAAATGGTCTATATGGTCTCTTCTTGCTATGACCTACTTTGTCTCTCTGCTTTCTCTCTCTTTTACTTTACTGTTCTTCTGCACATGATGTCTTGCTTTAATTCCCTTTCCAAAGCAGCAATATATACAGTTGATATTTTTAGAAAATTGCAACAGATTATAAAATTTAAACACACACACACACACACACAAACTCCAATAGTATAGTATACAATAACAAATATCTTAAGAATTTTACAGAGAAATCTAACTCTCAGGAAATTACAAAATTATTAAATATCATCTACAGATTCTCCAAACAAATGACTTAAATAAGTGATTTAAAACTTGTTATCAACATTGTCTGAGTTGAGTTTTATTTTTTGCCCTTCCTGGTCCTGAGATAGATTTTCTAAGAAATATTAGACAGGTCCAAACGTTCATAGTAGAACCTAAAAAAACATCAAAAAGGCACATGGATGAACCATAAACCAAGCAGTCCATGAAATATTTTTAAATGGTGGCATAGGTACTAACTTGGAAAAACAAAATTCCCCTCACATTATTGGAATAATGCTCTTCCTCTATTTGGAGCATTCCTGTTCAAGGAAACTACCATAGGACCTAGAGAAAAGCAAAGCAACTCATTGGGAAATGGGAAATGAAAGAGTTAAATAAAGAAAAGTTGAAAGCTTTTGTAATCTCTTGTAGTAATGACACACTGAAGAAACACAAATTTTTTAAAAATGTAAACGATAAAAGGAAAGGTATTGCTTAACCTAGAACCAAGAAATAAGCAGGTAAATACAAGATGATGCCTTATTAAGAGTCTTTACATTTACCCTCTTGACCTTTATAAGGACATTTTATAGAACAGAGTATGCTATCTTGGCTGAAGGGTGGGAAATAGAATTTTAAACACCTAACCGAGGGCTAGAAATACAACATCATGACACAGAATCTCAGACAATCAGGTTTGTTTTCATTTTTACAATTGTGAGGATCTCTTAATTACCCCTGGTAAATCATGAATTTAATTACTTGGCCATAAAACACCTTATAAGACAGCAATTTCCCTTCATTCTACTACTGAGACTCTTTCCATTCCCTTTGTAGACTAGAACTTCTATGGCTTGTTTTCTTTGATCTCTATTCCAACTTGTTATTTGTTATTCTATTTCATTACTTTTGGGCACCTACCACTAACCTCTGTGTAATACAATTACTTTTTTGACTTTTCATATATTGTTTAATGTCTCTATCCTATTGTCCTGAAATTTTGCCCAGGTTAATATGCAAAGTCACTTGATGACCCTTAATGACCTTTTGCCTATCAATTCATGGAATTAAAAGTTAAAAAGCACTCTCTAAGACCTGCGGCAAGATTCTAGAATAAGCAGACAAGCTACACAGACCCTCTTCAACAAAGAAAAGAGAAACCAATTGACAGAGATACAGAAGACAATCCTGGAGCCCTGAGCTTTGAAAGAAGGTATACAGAAGTGGATTAGGTACCAACTAATGGAAGAACCTGAATAAAACAGTGAGTATGGAGATGGACAAAGCTGCAGACTGTCAACTACTCTGATGGCACCAACAGCCTGAATATTTCCAAGGGGTGTTGGACTGAGAACTAACCTAAAGATTAGCTCTAGTTGCCAAGGGCTAAAGGGATTACTGTGCTGGTAGCTGATGATAAAGATGTGAAACAGCAAAGAAAGAGACAACCTGAGCTGTGGAATTTTGGCTGTTCAGAAGGTACAGCCATTTTGATTGTTTACAAGCAGCAGCTATTTTGGATATTTAAAGTGACAGCATTCTCATTAGGATTCCTGGGACCTAAGAATAGGTAGGGATATTTGGGAGGCTAACAATGGGAAAAGAGACAGGTGGTGAGTGTATAAGTGCTGCAAACTAGCAAATAGAGGAGCACAGTATCCTGCTTACTTAGATAATAGCCAAACAAAACAAAGAAAATGACAATCTTGGGCAAATCACTCCAACATACAATCACCAATTTACTATAAATACAAAGCCATGACAATGTCTTGGAAACAACAGAGTATCACAGTACACACAAAAAAGCAAGAAAAAGCAGGAGAAACAAGGGACCAGGATACAGATCCAGAACACATCTTTGAGGAAGAAACATCACTGGAACTCCCTGATAAAGAATTCAAAAGAATTATATTTAGGTACCTTTAATGGCTTGAGAGACAAATCAAGGAAAATACTGACAAAACTGAGGAAAACACAGAGAAAACCCTAGAACAATTTCAAAAGACAATACAAGAACAAAATGACAAAATAAATAGAAAATTAGAAATGATCCGAAATCTACAGACAGAAATCCAGAAGATTAATACTAAATTTTTAGAAACAGATAATACATTGAACAGGCAAAAGAGTAGAACTGAATCAATGGATGAAAGAATTAGTGAGACTGAAGACAAATACCTCAATACTTCTTTGGAAAGGGGTCAATCAGAAAAAAGACCCCCCCAAAAAATGAAGAAAGTCTAAGGTTCATGTGGGATACCATCAAAAGGAATACTTGTAATCAGAATTCCAGAACAGGAAGAGACAAATAAAACCACAAAGAAAGTTGTCCAAGTTTTGTTGGAAGAGAATTTCCAATATGAAGAAAGATGAGAATATATCCACTCAAGAAGTCCAACAAACTCCAAACATGAGAGATCCCAAAAGAAAATCACCAAGACATATCATCATCAAACTCACCAAAACCAAAGACAAAGAAAGAATACTGAAAGCAACATGGGAAAAACAAAAAGTTACCTACAAGGGTCAACGAATAAGACTAAACTCAGATTTCTTGGCAGAAACCATGTAGACAAGAAGACAATGGGATGGTATATATAAAACCCTGAAAGAAAAACTGTCCCTCAAATATGATGGTGAAATTAGGACATTTCCAGATAAGTAGAAATTAAGGGAATTTGTTACAACCAGACCAACCTTACAAGAGATGCAAAAGGGAGTTCTTTGGATAGAGAACCAACAACAGCAAACAACAACTGACTATTAACACACATGATGACATAACCCAGAAACCAACCCAGTTATGGAAGTATCCAAAGTAAGTAATCCTAAAAGATTGTAAACAGGGAACTAGAGATATCAATTGACAAAGGAGGACAATAACAAACCAAAAAGAGGGAAAAACTGTGTAGTTACAGAACTTCTAAATGGTAGAGAAGTCAAGACAACTGCAAGATAGAACAGACTGTTCTAAACTTGGGAAGAAAATTATAAATCACAGGGTAACCTCAAAGAAAAATGATAAGCCTCCACATCAAAATAATAAAGAGGACAAGCACAAATATTTAGCAAATACTAAAACAATAACAACAAAGGAAATGATAATGCAATTGATAAACAAAATGGGCTCAGCACAGAAAATTATATGGAACAAAGAAATCAACAAAACCACAAAAAAGCACATAACAAAATGATAGCAACAAATTCATACTTGTCTGTAATTACACTTAATGTCAATGGATTAAATGCACCACTCAAGGGACAGAGAGTTGCAGACTGGATGAGAAAACATAACCCATCAATGGGCTGTCAACAAGAGACATACCTTAGAGACAAAGACAAAAATAGACTAAAAATCAAAGGTTGGAAGAAGATATATCAAGCAAATGGCAAGCATAAAAAAGCAAGAGTGGCAATATTAATTTCTGATAAAATTAACTTTAAGACAAAAACCACCATAAGAGACAAGGAAGGACATTATATAATGATTAAAGGATTGACTGAACAAGAGGACATAACAAATAAGTATCTATGCACCCAATGAAAGAGGCCCAAAATATATAAAACAGACTCTAACAGAACTGAAAAGACAAATAGATGACTCCATAGTCATTGTAGGAGACTTTGATACACTACTTCCAATCACAGATAGAACAACTTGAAAGAAAGTCAACAAAGACACAGAAGAACTAAACAATACAATCCACCAACTTGACCTTATACACATCTACAGAGTACTTTACCCAACAACAGCAAAATATACATTCTTTTCCAGTGCAAATGGAATATTCTCCAGGATAGACCACATGTTAGGCCACAAAGCAAGCCTCAATCAATTAAAAAATATTGAAATACTGCAATAGCACCTTCTCAGATCATAATGCATAAAATTAGAAATTAGCAATGGGAGGAACAATGGAAAAAGAGCAAACAAATGGAAACTGAATAACACTGTCCTTGAAAATGACTGGGTAATAGAAGAACTTAAAAAAATGAAATTAAATGATTCCTTGAATCAAGCAAGAATGAAAACACAACATACCAAAATCTTTGGGACACAGCAAAAGCAGTGATCAGAGGCCAATCAGAGCAATAAGTGCACACATCAAAAAAGAGGAAAGAAAAAAAAAGAAGAAAGAGCCAAAATCAACACCTTAACCCAACATCTCCAACAATTAGAAAAAGAGCACCAAAAAATCCTACACTCACCAGAAGAAAAGAAATAATAAAGATTCAAGCAGAAATCAATGAAACAGAAAATAGACAATAAAAAATCAACAAGACTAGAATTTGGTTCTTTGAAAAGATTAATAAAATTGACAAATTTAACAAAGGAAAAGAGGGAGAGAATACAAATAACATGAATAAGAAATAAAAATTAAGTGACACCAGAACAGAACCAACAGAAATTAAAAGGATATCAAGATACTATGAGAACTACACTCCAACAAATTCGAAAATCTAGAGGAAATGGACAAATTTCTAGAAACATACTACTTATCTAAACTAATAAAGCCTGAGGTTGAAAATTTAAACAGACCCATAACAAAAGAAGAAATTGAACCGGTCATAAAAAAAAATTACCTACAACAAATAAAGCCCTGGACCAGAAGTTTTCACTGGCAAATTCTACCAAACATTCAGAGAAGAAATGAGACCAATCCTACTCACACTATTCCAGGATGTAGAAAAGGATGGAATCCTTCCAAATTCATTTTATGAAGCAAGCATAACCTTGATACCAAAACCATGACCATGGGTCATGAAGGACCAATATCCTTCATGAATAAAGATGCAAAAATCTTCAACAAAATTCTAGTTAATAGACTCCAATAACATGTCAAAAAATAAATAAATAAATACATTATGACTAAGTGGGGCTCACACCAGGTATGCAAGGATGGTTCGACATTAGAAAAACAATCAACATCATCCATTACATAAACAAAACAAAGGAAAAGAACCACATGATCATATCAATCGATGCAGAAAAGGCATTTGATAAAATCTGATACCCATTCCTAATAAAAACTCTCAGCAAAATAGGAACAGAAGGGAAATTCCTCAACATAATAAAGGGCATATGGGATAGTTGGAGCTGTGTGTCAACTTGGCTGGACCACAATTCTGTGCAGTTTAAGCAGTTGTGATGTGGGTTATCCCCATGATGGGATCGGATGTGTATGTTTTGAGCAGCCAATCCATTGAAAGGGAGTTTCCCTAGGGGTGTGGCCTGCTTCCAATGTATTTATGGACATCCTGGGAAAAGAGAAACTCTTCTGTGGATTGGAATCCTGTTGTGCTGCTTACAACTGTCCATAAGCAAACAATCCACCATTCAGCCTGGAGATCTTGGATTCGTCATTCGTTGGAGTCAACAGCCAGTAAACTGCCTGCCAACCTTGAGCTCGTTGCCTCTGCAGCTGTGCAAGTCAGGGAAAGCTTCCAGCTTTACATTTCATCCAAGAACTTGGGACTTGCCAGCTTCTATAAGTGTGTGAGCCATTTTCCTAAGATAAATATCTCTTTTTCTATATGTATATATAAGCTTTACTGATTTTTGCTTCTCTAGAGAACACAGCCTAACACAACATATATGCAAAACCAACAGCCAACATTATTCTCAATGGAGAGAGACTGAAACCATTCCCTTTGCTAACAGGAACCAGACAAGGATGCCCTCTATCACCACTTCTATTCAACACTGTTATTGGAAGTCCTAGCCATGGCAATAAGGCAACAAATGGAAATCAAAGGCATCCAAATTGGTAAGGAAGAAGTCACACTGTCCCTATTTGCAGATGATATGATCCCATACATAGATAATCTAAGAAACTCAGCAAAAAAAGAACTACTGGAACTAATTGAGAGATTTAGCATAGTGGCAGGATAGAGGATCACCATATAAAAATCAGTTGGATTCCTCTACACCAGCAAAGAAATTGCTGAAAAGGAAATAAGGAAATCAATACCATTTACAATAGATTAAAAAAAAAAAAAAAAACTGGTAATAAATCTCACTAGGGACACAAAAGACCTGTACAAAGAAAACTACAAATCACTACTCCAAGAAACCATAAGAGATCTACATAAATTGAAGAACATCCCATGCTCGTGGATAGGAAGATTGAACATTGTGAAAATGTCAATACTACCCAAAGCAATCTATACATTCAATGCAATCCCAATCCAGATCCCATCAGTATTCTTTAAAGATATAGAAAAACCAATCACTAATTTTATATGGAAAAGAAAGAGACTTTGGATAAGCAAAGCACTATTGAAGAAGAACAAAGTAGGAGGTCTCACACTGCCAGATTTCACAACCTACTATACAGCCACAGTAGTCAAAACTGCCTGGTATTGGTACAACACCAGACATATACTCCAGCAGAACAGAACTGAGAAACCAAAAATAGATCCATCGACCTATGGTCAGCTAATTTTTGACAAAGGGCTGAAATCCATTAAATGGGGAAGAGATGGTCTCTTTAACAAATGGTCCTGACAAAACTGGATGTCCATTTGCAGAAAAATGAAACAAGATCCATACCTCATAGCATACACAAAAACTAACTCCAGATGGATCAGAGACTTAAATGTGAAACCTAAGACTATAAAGTTCCTCAAGGAAAAAATAGGGGTAAAATTTAGGGGCCCTCATTTATGGTATAAATAGACTGTCAAGCATAACCCAAAATGCAAAAACAACTGAAGATAAACCAGATGATTGGGACCTTCTAAAAATTAAATTTTTATATACTTCCAAAGTCTTCTCCAAAAGAGTCAAAAGAGAACCTACAGGTTGGGAAAAAATATTCAGCAATGACATATCTGACAAAGGACTTATCTCTAAAATTTATAGAAAACTCCAAAACCTCAACAACAAAAAGACTAACAATCCAATTAATAAACGGGCAGAAGATATGAACAGACACTTCATCAAAGAGGATATTCAGGCAGCCAGCAAATACTTGATGAAAAATACACATGATCATTAGCCATCAGAGAGATGAAAATGAAGACAACAATGAGATACCATCAGACACCAGGACTAATGGCAAAGTTCAACAAGATGGATGATAACAAATGCTGGTGAGGATATGGAGAGATGGGGACTCTCATACATTGCTGGTGGGACTGTCAAATGATACAATCACTGTGGAAGGCAGTATGGTGATTCCTTAAAAAGCTGGAATTAGAAATACCATTTGACCCAGCAATCCTGTTTCTAGGTATGTATCCTGAAGAAGTGAGAACCAGGACAAGAACAGATATATGTACACCCATGTTCATCACAGTATTATTTACAATAGCAAAACGATGGAAACAACCTACGTGTCCATCAACAGAAGAAGAAATAACCAAACTATGGCACATACTATGCAATGCTAAAGAATAATGTAGAATCTGCAAAACACCATGTAACATCGATGAACTTGGAGGACTTTATGCTGAGTGAAATAAGTCAGTCACAGAAGGATAAATATAATATTAGTTCATTATTGTAAAAAGTCAAAGAAAGGTTTATATATGGAAGGAAACTTTCTTTGTTGGTTACTAGGGGTGGGAGGGGATGGGAAGGAACACTGCAAAAAAAAAATGCATTGACGTATGTCACTTTAGTTTTGTGTATTTCACTGTACATAAACTATAATTCAATAAAATGGTTTTTTTCTTTAAAAAAAAACAAACACTCTCTAGAGATAATGATAAAGCAAAATTCAGTGAACTATGACAGACTCATCAGTGCCTCAGCCTCACCCTAAGCATCAGAAGAAAGACCTCAAGAGGAAATTTCCTACTCCTTTCCCTGTGTGTCACAGATCACTTAAGAGCCCCTGATAGGTCTTAGTGGGATTTCCTGTGACACATCTGAAGAAAACAGCAACAGAGATGGGTCAGCATGAGTAAGAAAAGTCAGAGGTATTGAAAGTTTGGTTAGCCAGGAAGATGAGTACCTAAATTAAAAAAACAACTTCCAGTAACCTGCAAAAAAGAAAGTAAAGGCAGGGAAGCAGTATGATGGGTCTGGTAGGCAAAGTTTGGGAGAAGAAAGCTGAAGATGAAGAATTTTAAAGAGCTAAAAGTGCCTCTTTTATGCAAGAACCTCACCTCATTACCAAATCCTGCTTGCAACCTGCTTCAATCGATAGTTTATGCTGAGAAAACTGTCCAGGACTCCAGCTTCTGATCTCAACTTTTTCCAGTACTGGGATCTTTTAGGAAAATCTATAGGCAGATTATCTCAGACAAACTGCTTCTGGGGTTTTCCTTCTTGGCTACAATGTGATTGGCCCTAATTGTCTAAAGCTAACTGTCAGCTCATATCCCAAAAGTCAAAGGAGGAAAACAGTATATTTTCTTTAACAGAATAGAAAATTACTTACATATTCCAGCTAATCATTTCTTCAGTGCATTACATCTAAAAGGTAATTAGATAATGAGAAATTTTCCCAAAACAAGTAACCTAATGGAGCAGTTCTTTGCACGCATGGGGTCACTATGAGTTGGAATTGACTCAACTGCAACTAACAATAATAATGCTCTTTGAAACATAAGACAAGTTGAAAAATCAGATGTGATAAATTTGAACAATTGAACACTTCCAATACAAATATAAACTTAGGAAAGCAGAATGTTTTCATTGTCCCATAAATAGGAGTTGATGGAGAGATCATTGATATAAACTATGATGTTTTTGTAAACAACTTTTCATGCTCTGCATTATTTCTATCACCCCCTTTTCATTATTTCCTTTCTTTGTTTCCACTATTTACCCATCTAATAAATCAGAGATCAACAAAGTTCAAGGTAAATTCTCAGGATATATTAGGGATAAATCCTCTTTGAACCAATCCAGTGCTCTATCCTTTAAAGAGCTGTTAAGTTCCAGGTTTGAAAGGAAATGAACAGCAGAGGTCCATCTAAATGAATGAGATAGCCAGTGAGCCCTGGAGAAGGGGCAGGAATTTCAAATGTGCTCTGATTTATTTTTTCATTAACATCTCTTTTTGACATTCACTCTTGGGTATGAGTACATTTCTTAGGTTCTTTGAATCAATAAAAATGCTTCTCCTTCCCTGAACCCTAAAGCCTCCTATCATGTTAGACATTTGTCAGACCATTTTTTCCAAAGGAAAATGTAAAGTGAGTAATTTCTGTTTTAGACTGAGAAGAGGGACAAGGTCAATGAGTAAAAATTCTGAGTAATGGATTTTCTAGAAAATATAAGTTTATATCAAAGACATAAACTAAAAATGAACAATTGGATAGTTCATATCAACAATTGGATAGATTTGATGCCCCAGGGTTACAGGTGAGGAGAGACAACGCAGGGATGCCCAGAGTAGCAGGCCGGAAGAGCAGGAGAAAGGGGATAAAATCCAGGAAGCCAGAGAGAAGAGCAATCAGCCAAAGGGATTAGGTGAGGAGGGGAAACTCAGGCCCGCCAGAGTAGCAGGCCGGAAGAACAGGA
>NW_006921615.1:6908756-6914886 GCF_000298275.1 Orycteropus afer afer
AATGGCCAGACTTCGTCTCACCTATTTTGGTCATGTTGTCAGAAGGGACCATTCCCTGGAGAAGGATGTCATGCTTGGTAGGGTGGAGGGTCGGCGAAAGAGGGGGAGGCCTTCAACGAGATGGATTGATACAGTGGCCGTGATGATGGGCTCAAGTATAGCAGGGATTGTGGGGCTGGTGCGGGATCGGGCAGTGTTTTGTTCTGCTGTGCATGGGGTCGCCATGAGTCAGAAACGACTTGACGGCACTTAACAACAAGAACAACATGCAGAGGTCCTTGTGGACTTTCTATAATCAATACAAAATACTTATGTGTAACCTCAACATTCTTTTGAATATATGGCTAAATTTTATAATTTTTTTTCACCAAAAGAGAATACACATGAGTAGGGATGGATTACTCAAAAAGCAAGGTAAACACATTCTTAAATGTATCAGGGAGCTCTGGTGGCATAGTGCCTAAGGCATTTGACTGCTAACCAGACGGCTTGAGAAGTTCAAACCCACCAGCCACACAAGATTGGGCAATTCACTTCTGTGTAGAGATACTGCCTCGGAAACCCAAGGAGGGGTCACTATGAGTCACAATACATGGACATTAGTTGTCCAATGCAAAGACCCATAGATGCCAAGCAGGCAGGACACAAGGAAAAGTGAGTACCATAGTGGAAGAGAACGGGCAGGGCACTAAATGAAACTAATACCAACTCCATCGTGTGAGAATGTGCCAGTCGGAAATATACAGTTCACCTACGGTCACAAGGGAAAATATATGCACAGTTGTTTAAGCTGTGAGATCCCTACCACTCTAATACCTTTGTTGACAACTGTCTCTCATGGTCCCCTCTCATATAACTGAAACTTCTTATCTCAGCCAGTCTCTCAGGAGTATATTATTTCTTTCTAATAAGCAAGAGGTGGGAGTTGGCTGTTGAGTCTAATTCTTGCTACATTCACCCAATATGCAACTGGATCCAACATGAGTGATCACTAGGCAAGGATGGGTTATATTAATTGATAATAGGGCTGTGATCCATTTTGAGAGAACCACCTTGTACATCATATCTACTGACTGAGCAACTCCAGCCCAGAGGGCCAGCAATACTCTTTGTCATGATACAAACACAAGGGCATGCTCCTGTGCATGTCCTTGTAAACAACCAATGAGAATTCCAGTCCCAGATGACACGCAAAAGCAAGGGAACTCAAATAAGTCAACCATTGCAATGAATTCAATTAAGTTATTTTTTAGCAGTATAGCATTTATGAACAGTTTTATAAACAAGAATATTTATAATTTTAACTTTAAAATATGTTTGGCATACATGCAGGTACAACCTAGTATTCATTTAAATAATACTAACATGGGTGATAATATAATACTAACATAGCAAACATCTGAAAAATACTGGAAATACTAGTATTTATCTAACATGAAAAGTTTTAATTTATGTATCATGTCAGTTTCATTTTTATTATCTGTTGCACAGGACAACAGTGCTTGATATTACTCATTTATTCTTTTATAATTATAGTGTCTATTATGAAACAAGCATCAAAATTGATGTATGAACTGTTTAAAGCAAAATTAGTGAAAGTCATTTTTTCATTGTGGGAGATCAACCGAATTTTATATTGCTCATCGGAACAACTAAGTTAACTGACTCATTTTCTTTGTTGTAGAATATGTGGAATATTCTTTTTGTAGAAAATGTGGTGTACAGTAAAAATATTAGAAGACTGCATCTACTAAAATTTTATAATCCAGCTCATCACATTTTGCTGAAATGGTATATGCCACTTTTGTATTCAATCTCTAACTTCTTAGTCAAATTTAAAAAGAAATTACATCATGGATTGCTAACACATACAGATGCACACATATACATGGACAACTCACACATCCCATTCAAATGCATGAGTAAGCAGGGGAGGGGGCACCACAGATTATCACTGTTTAGGACCCTCACATGCCTTAATCCAGCCCTGCACATGAGTCTTAAATTGCAATCAATCTATTCAGCAAAAACATTTCTTCTAAAACAATACAAATCACCCCGTCCAGCCTGAATCATGAAAGATTTTGATCTACAAGCACTGACAAATAAGATTCTGGTATAAGTATTAATAAAACCAAATCACAACTGATCAATTTGCTCACCTCAAATGACCTTTCTGCTTTCCCGTTTAGTTTTCCAAGTTCTTCCTTCAATTTTTCATTTTCATGACTCAAGGCTATTAGGCGCTCTTTGGCTTCTTTGCTCTGTATCTCAAAGAACTGGCGTTCTTCCTTTTGTTTTTCTGTCCAAGCTGAAAGCTCCTCAAACCGCCCCTTCATAGCTTGATTATTTAGCTTCATGGCTTCTGTATGGAGTTAAGAGGGAGGCTGTCACACACCAGGGGAGTGGACTTCATTTGATGAATCAAACATCCCTTTATATCTCTTTACTACTTAGCTCTGAATCTAAAGATGCCATGCTTGGCATGGGTCCAAGGGTCAGCAGGACAAAGACTTGATGGTGATTTTTGCTTCCATACAGGGCTAGTAGGTCTAATATCATTTCTAGTTCTCAAAAGCCCTAAGGAAACAGAATTGATGTTCAGCACAGAAAACTTAGTAATTAAGGGACTGAGGAAGGTCTTATCACTCTTGGATTCAAACACTTGTTCTGCCAAAAGCCATTGATTCAAGATATTAGAATGCTTTCTCTTAACAAGTTAATATCTAAGACTAATTCTGTACTTTTATCCTTCTTTTAAAAAGGAGCCCTGGTGGCGCAGTGGTTAAATACTTAGCTACTAAGCAAAAGATTGGCAGTTCAAAGCAGCCACTCCTTGTAAGAAAGATGTGGCAGTCCGCTTCCATAAAGATCCCCCTTCCACCCCCACACCCACAAAAAAAAACCAAACACATCACAGTAGAGTTGAATCCAGCTCATAGTGACCCTATAGGACAGAGCAGAACTGCCTCATACAGTTTCCAAAGCTATAATCTTTAAGGAACAGACTGACACACCTTCCCCTGTGGTGGGTTCAAGCCACAGACCTTTTGGTTTACAGCTGAGTGCTTTAACCACTGTGTCACCAGGGTTCCTTCCACAAAGATTGTAGCCCAGGAAGCCTCACAGGGCAGTTCTAGTGTGTCCTATAGGGTTACTATGAGTTGGAATCAACTCAAGGCTGACTGCTTTTTTCCTTCTTTTTCTTTTTAAATGGGCTAAAAGCCATTATGCTATTTCCCTGAGATAAATACAGTGCTTTTTATTCTTACCCTATCTGAAAGTAAACAGTGAAGCAGTTTTAGCCATACCAAAAGCTAAATTATGCTCCTTCTCTCCCTAGGGAAACAGATAGAGAAAAAGGAGTTCACCTACAAGCCATTTAACAAAGGGATTACATTTCATGAAGGCCTAGGTGTGTGAAGCAACAAGGGGCCAACTACTGCTCACCTTTCAGCTGATGGTTCTCAACAAGGAGCTCTTTCATCTGCTGCAGTAGCTCCTCTGGGGTGAACGTGTCCAGGTTTGGATGAGCCAGATTAGGGGGTCCATTTCCTGTGCTTTCATTGGGGCTGTCTCCTTTTTCAGTCAGACAGCTGAGTGGTTGGTGGGACATGGCAGCAGTTCCTATGGAAAAGTCACAAATTGAAAATATAGCTGTCTCCCTTTGCAAGGGGGTCTTCATGACTCCTAAAAATCTTTTGTTGTTGTTGTCAGATCCAACTCATAGCGACCCCTCCTTGGGTTTCTAAGGCAGTATCACTATGGAAGTAGATTGCCTCATCTTCCTTCCAAGGAGTGGCTGGTAGGTTTGAACCACCAGCCTTCTGGTTAGCAGTCAAGTGCCTTACACACTATGCTACCAGAGCTCATTCCAAGTGTTACCTATTTTATTTCCAATTATATTTTGAACATATTTCATTCTTCCTTTTAAACAAAAAAGGAACATCCCAGCTTCAGGGAAATGTGTGCACATGTGTGTGTTGGTGGGTATGGTGTATAAAGGATCATAGTGAGGAGTTTAGGAAACACAGGAGGAAGAGGGGGGATATCATGATGATCAGGAACCCCAACACGAGGAATTCAAGAGAGTTTCCTATAACATAGACCTTACATATACATATATTGTAGATATAATATCATTCAATCAATTTTCCCACCTAAATCTCTAAGTCAAATTCCATATTTGGGTGAATTATATAGTATATGAATTATACCTCAATAAAGCTGTTTACAAGTCTTCATATTTTACTTCTGATATTTTAGGTTAAGAGAAAAGGGAAAACTGACATATTTTTTTGAATGCTAACTATGTGCTGATAAATGTACTGTACATGTCATTGTCTCTAATCTTCATTAAAACTCAACTACATAGCTGTTCTATGGGGCATGAATCTGGCTTCACAGAGGTTTATAGCTTGCCATAGGTCACTTAGTAAGTGGCATAACCCGGTATCAAGGATGTTTCTGAAACCAACCTTGCAATATAATAAAGGTAGTATTTAATACTTAGTATTATATAATTATATTATACTATTATGTAATATTACATAGTTATATATCATATAATTTTTCAAAGCAAACAAAAAAAGACTGAAAAGTCTTCATTAATTCTTGCATATTCTGAAAATATTTCCACACATATCACTTTATTTTGTAAAAGGGCCAATGTGAGCATATATATATAAGATAGAAGAAAATATTACAACTCCACCTCTGTATTACCTATCACTTGGGCAGATGGAAATCTCTTCCAATGACTGGCTATGTACTATAAGCAAAATATTTTCATATTCACTGTTCTGAAAATGATGACAAACCTTTCCCATAAAGAACTAAAGTAGACAGATTGTAAGGCAATATACAGGTTAAGGCAACTCCTACCCCTCTATACCTGCACTGCGCACACACATACACACATGCACACACGCATTGTTCTGTTGTAAAGGTAAAAAGTTGCAAATGTTGAGAGATAACTGAAAAAAGAAAATTATCAACTCCAAAAGGCTTAGTCTAGGGAGTCCTTTGAACAGAAAACCAAAAGTAGCAAATAACAATCGACCATTAATACACAAGATGACATAGCCCAGAAACCACAGCTATGGATATATACAAAGTAAAATGAGCTTACAAGAGTGTAAACAGGGAACCAGAGACATCACTTGACAAGGGGGGACAACTACAAACACAAAGAGGGAAAAGACTGTGTAGATACAGAACTTGGATTGGATAAGAAAACAAAACCCATCAATATGCTGCCTACAAGAGACACACCTTACAGATAAAGGCAAAAATAGACTAAAAATCAAAGGTTGGAAAAAGATATACCAAGCAAATGGCAACTGTAAGAGAGCAGGAATGGCAATATGGCAATTCCTTCAAAAGTTGGAATTAAAAATACCATTTGACCCAGCCACTCCATTACTAGATATATATTCTAAAGAAGCAACAGCCATGACAAGAACAGAAATATGCCCATCCATGTTCATTGCAACACTATTTACAATAGCCAAAACATGGAAACAACCTAGGTGTCCATCAATTGAGGAATGGATAACCAGATTATTGTACATACACACAATGGAATACTATGCAACACTAAAGAATAATGTAGAATCTGCAAAACACCGTATAATGTAGATGAACTTGGAGGACATTATGCTGAGTGAAATAAGTCAATCACAAAAGGACAAATATTGTATTAGTCCGTTATTGTAAAAGTTAAGGAAAGTTTATCTATACAAGGAAATTTTCTTTGTTGGTTACCAGGGGTTGGAGGGGAGGGGAGGGAACGCTGTTAGATAGATAGAGATAAGTATTGATTTGGGTGAAGAAAAGGCAATGTACCAAATGTGAGTGACCAATATGGCAGCACTGAGGAAGAGAAAGACATAGAGAGGTACATGGGAGGTACAGACAACAAGGATGAAACCTTTTGCACACAGAGTACTGCATTGTCAGTGAAGGCAAACATGGGTATATGGGTGGATAGATGGGTGGACAGGCTGAACTATTAGGTATATCTGTGAAATGGGGAGTGTATCCAAGAACATGTATAGGGTTGGCAGACAATGGTCCTATAAGTTTATGTGAATGATCAGAATTCCCAGGTGTATAGTAGAGTTGACAA
>NW_006921615.1:6941376-6959675 GCF_000298275.1 Orycteropus afer afer
GACCCCTCCTTGGGTTTCTGAGGCAGTATCACTACGGAAGTAGGATTGCCCAACCTTCCTTCCGAGGAGTGGCTGGTGGGTTAGAACCGCCAGCCGTCTGGTTAGCAGGCAAGTGTCTTAGCCGCCGTGCTACCACAGCTCCCACAGGAATGTAAATACTTACTATAATTTTACTAAAAGTAATCTATTTGATTTTTGATGATTGAAAGGCATTCTATGATTTTAGAATATCAATATAATACCATTTGGAGTTCTGACTGTACAGTGCACATGTGAAATGCCCATTGGTAGAAGACCTGTCGAGCTATTTTCAATTGATCAAACACAGATACATTATAAATCCTTGCAAAAAAACAAACAACTCACTGCCATTGAGACAGATCCGACTCATAGTGACCCCTCCTTGGGTTTCCAAGGCAGTATCACTATGGAAGCAGATTGCCCAGTCTTCCTTCCAAGGAGTCGCTCGTGGGATTGAAGCACCAGCCTTCTGGTTAGCAGTCAAATGCCTTACGCACTATGCCACCAGAGCACCCATAAATCCTTGCACATATCTTTAAAGATTACTGAAATTGGACCTAAACCATTTATTACAAAGTTATATCTAAAAATAGAATTTCTCATAGTAATCCAACTAATCTATATCTGAAATATGTCATTTCTCAGCAAAGGTGAGAGTTACTTATAGAAGGGCACATTACTTTAGCATATGATTTGTCAAGACTACATTAATGAGGAGGAATGAAAACCTCCTGGCAGGCGGAAGGTCAAAAGCAAAGTTTCCTACATTTTATTCTCAGATTTGCTATCTAAATTAATTATAATATATATTATATTTCTTAATTCTAGATGCCAAGTAATTATAGCAATGACTTGACCTTGCAAATTCCCAGTTTGGCCTAGAGATGATTCAGTTCAACTTCTTATTCAATGCAAGAATGTCTTGTCCTGCTTCCATGGCAGACAGTCAATAGAGCAGGCTTAAATACTTCAATGACAGAAAATATTAGCAATGACATCATCAGACAACTGCTCATTCCATTACAGGATAGTGTTCATTAGGGACTGAATTGTGTCCCCAAAAAATATTTGTTATAAATCCCAATCTCTGTGCCTATAGCCATAATCCCATTAGGATGGGTTGTCTTTGTTATGTTCATGAAACAGTATTTGGGTAGGGTGTGTCTTATATTAATCTCTTTTGAGACATAAAAGAGATTACATAAGCAATGAAAGAAGCAGAGATGGTAAGAGATGCAAAGTCATGTGAATATCCCTGAGGAGCAGAAGCTCAGAGACAAAGACCTTGCTCCAGAGCTGCCAGAGAGAGAAAGCCTTCCCCTAGAGTAGGCACCCTGAATTTGTACTTTTAGCCTCCCAAACACTGAGGAAATAAATTTCTATTTGTAATATTTCTGTTATAACAGCCTTAGATAACTAAGACAGCACTAACTGTCAGAAAACCGTTATGTACCTAACAGAAATCTGCCTTATACTGACTTCCACCACTGACAGTAGACCAGTGGGCATAATTCAGAATAAGCCTAGGCCTTTACCCTGGTGTGGGCCATTCTCTAAATTTGCTAGATTACGTATTCACTGGTTCAATCACTACATGGATAACTTATTTTTAAATAGTAAAATCCTATTTCTCAGTGAGAGATAATAGTTGGCTATGGGAAATTTTGGTTTGGGTTTACAAGGGGGCTGTGGTGTTGAAGTTTGTGTGTCAACTTGGCTGGGCCTGGTTGAGTGGCTGGGCAGCTTGATGTAGTATTCCCCATGATGAGACTGGTCATCAACTCCATGGTTGATCTACCACAAGCAGCTGAGTAGCTGCTTTAGGGATGCATTTTGCTTCCCGTATATAAGTAACAGCTTTGGGAACGGTCTCCAGCTTATGGCACGCTTGAACCCTGCATGAAGCTGTGTTATTGTTCAGCAGCCTGCCATGCTCTGCTGACCTTGGGACTTACAATGGACTTGAATTAATGGCCCACTGTGTGGTTTGGTAACATTGGGACTGTGCCATTTTCTTTCTCAACCTTGGGCTTATTAGCCTCATCAGCCAGTAGTTGTCTGAGTGAAGAGATGCCTCTAGCTTCAATGGCTGGGAGCAAGAGGCAGAGCTGAAGCCCAAGGTCGAGGGCCTTTCACCCAGCCCCTAGAGCCTGATACTTTGAACTTGGACTTAAAACCTCCAACCTGTAAGAAAATAAACTCCTGTTTGTTAAGGCCATCCCATTTGTGGTATATTCCTGTCAGAGTGGCACTAGGTAACCAGAACAGGGCTGAGTAAGCTCCCAAGACTAAACCCTGGAAGAATTTAAAGTATGTATCCTATTGGTGGGGTGAAAGAGGCCTCAATTTTATACACCAGAAATAGTATTTTGATTTTGTGCTTTACTAATATATATAATGCCCACAGAAGCAGCAGTCAAAAAATCGAAAGACGTATTGCACTGGGCAAATATGCTGCAAAAGAGCTCTTTAAAGTAGTTAAGAGCAAAGATATCACTTTGAAGACTGATGTGCACCTGACCTAAGCAATAGTCTTTTCAATAGCCTCATATGCACGTGAGAGCTGGACAATGAATGAAGAAGACCACACAAAAAAAAAATGATACATTTGAATTGTGTTGGCAAAGAATATTCTTAAGTACCATGGACTACTTAGAAGAATGAACAAATCTATCTTGGAGGAAGCACAGCCAGATGTTCTTTAGAACTGAGAATGGCCAGACTTTGTCTCTCATACTTTGGTCATATTGTCAACTGTCAGACCAGTCCCTGGAGAAGGATATCATATTGGCTAAATTGGAGGGTCGGCAAAAAAGGGGAAGACCCTTAATGATATGAATTGACACAGTGGCTGCAACGATGGGCTCAAGCACAGCAAGGATTATGAGGATGGCGCAAGACCAGGCAATGTTTTGTTCTGTAGTACATAGGGTCACTAAGAGTCAAAACCAACTTGACAGCACCTAACAACAACAACATATATAAAATGGGAATAGACTTAATTAGGCACTCAAGGCAGGAACCTGGGAGTTATGCTTGGTTCTTCCTATTCTTTCTTCCCTCAAGTTTAATGGGTCACCAAGTACTGTCACTTTATCCTCCAAAATATATCTAAAACCTACCACCTCCTCTTGATACCTGCTAGTTTAGTGCAGGACCTTCTTATCTTGTCTGGACTATAGCAATGTTGTATTCTGCAAGGGAAAGGACTTTTGCCTGTTTTGTTCACCACTATAGCGCCAGTCAAGAAAGCAGACAATGTATTGCACTGGGTGACTCTGCTGCAAAAGATCTCTTTAAAGTACTGAAGAGCAAAGATGTCTCTTTGAAGACTAAGGTGTGTCCAGCCCAAGATGTGGTGCGTCCAGTTGCCTCATATACATGTAAAAGCTGGACAATGAATAAGGAAGACCAAAGAAGAACTGACGCTTTTGAGCTGAGGTGTTGGCAAAGAATATTGAAAGTACCATGGACCGCCAGAAGAACTAACAATCTGTCCTGGAAGAAGTGCAGCCAAATGCTCCTTGGAAATGAGAATGGCCAAACTTAGTCTCACCTACTTCGGTCATGTTGTCAGAAGGGACCACTCCCTGGAGAAGGATATCATGCTTGGTAAAATGGAGGGTCAGTGAAAAGGGGGAAGGCCCTCACGAGATGGATTGACACAGTGGCTGCAACACTGTGCTCAGTATAACAATTGTTACAGATTGTGAGGCTGGCGCAGGCCTGGGTAGTGTTTTGTTCTGTTGTACATAGGGTCATTATGAGTCAGAGCCGACTCAATGGTACCTAATAACAACAACAACATAGCCCTATTCCCTAGAACACATACAGGAGTTCAATAAATATTTGTTGGATGAATTTTCATGGCGTCCTAAGTGGTCTTTCATTTCTGTACCATTGCCTCTATCTATGGTTTCTATCCTAACATGAAGTCACCCCCCTACTTCAAACCAAACCAAACTCGCTGCTATTGACTCGATTCTGACTCATAGCAACCCCAGAGGACAGAGTAGAACTGTCTTGGAGGGTTTCCAAGGTTGTAAATATTTACAGAAGCAGATTGCCTCATCTTTCTCCCACCAAGTGGCTGATGGATATGAACCACCGATCTTTTGGTCACCAGAGTTCCTTCCCCCATACTTAAAAACCTTTGCTTAAAAGAGACAGAATTTCAGCTGCCTAGCAACAAAACCATGGCCATTTAGTCTGGACCAAATAACCAGCAGGATCAGCTCCTGCCAATATCCCACTACTATCTGAGGCACATTAAACAGCTCACAGTCTCTGCATTCGTTTCCTCTGTGCCCCTGCACCTGCTCTGCCTTCTTCCCCAAATGCTTGGCACTGCTTTTGTCCCCAGCAAACTTCCATTAGACATTTCAATGTCCAACTCAAATATTACTTCCTATGTTAAGTTGGAGGTTTCCTTCCTCTGAGCACCCAATAGCACTTTGAGTCTTCTACCTTCTTGGCCTATTTCACAATGTACTGTAATAATTCTATACTGGTCTACCTTTCCATTAAACTTAAAGTCAAGCTCCTAGTTTATTCTTACTAGAGACTGGCACAGAGCAAGTTCTCAGTAAATGTTTGTTAAAATCAAATGAAAATACAGGAAAATGAGGTATTTTTAAGTCTGACACCTAAAAAACACTCTGCTGTGGTAACAAACCCAGCATGCCAGTTTTATGAGTTTTTCTATATATATAGTTCTATAGTATTCTTTTATAAATTCTTGAACTCAACTTTTCAAAATTGTTTTAAAAATTAGAACTGCTTTTTTATATCACCGAGGGCTCTGGTGGCGTAGTGCCTAAGGCATTTGACTGTGAACTAGAAGGCTGGCAGTTCACTCCTACCAGCCACTCCTCGGAAGGAAGACTGGGCAATCTACTTCCCTAGAGATACTACCTCGGAAACCCAAGGAGGGGTGGCTATATCAGGGACCAACTTGATGGCAGAGAGGTTTTTTTTTTTTTTTTTAAATATCACTACAAAGGTATCTGGACATCATTTCATAACACACATAATACACACATATCACTCATCCTTTACATGCATGTCAAAGAGCATACAATAAAAACTTAAAATAATTTTTGTCTTTCTCAATGAAACATATTTAAAAATAGTTTAATTTCTTCCTTATCTTTTGGATTTTCTATTCCATAAACTCCAAAGAACATATCAAATATTCTAAATCTCTATAAAATTCAGAGAAAGTGAAGTTTGGGGGCAAGAAGGCATATTTCATGGTTAGAATAACCTAAGGGAGAGGTTATATAGAAATGTAATAAAGACAGTGACCAATTCCTTCCAAGAATAAAGTTGGTTTTGGTTTTTGTTACATTCCATAGCATGATATGCAACCTGAAGGTCACTAATAAAAAAGAAATTGTTACTTTTATAGTGTCGTACACCATATTTAAAGAACTGCCAACACTGGCCTAGAAGAAACCCAAATGAAACGATCACAATCACACACAGTCAAATCCATCACTGTCCCCTTTCTACAGGCCACATTTAAACCATCTTGCCCATTTCAGGGCAGTTCTCTGTCCTTGGGCCTCTGCTGCCAGAACTTTCCAGCCCAATACAAACTGGGCAGTGTCCTCAGAGGCAGCCAGGCTCCTTAACTCTTTGCTCCCTAGGTCAAAAGAGCAAGGTGAGTTCTTCTGTTAACAGTGTGCTGCCATTCTCACTAGATTTGAAGAGTTTTAATACGTGAATACCACCTTACTTTGTCAGCATTAGTTTCCCATACTAAAACAGTGCTGTGGCACACATTTCTATACAACAGTTTCTGATGGTAGAGGCCAGATCGTAATCTAGGTTTCATTTTCGCTTAGCAAGTCTCTCTACTGCCTCCAGCTCACACACTCCGAGGGTAAAAACAATTCCTTTGAGGTACTTAGCCTCAACATATTACACACACACACACACACACACAAACACACACGCTAGTCTAAACAAACGGTTTCTGTAGATTTCTTTCAGCTGTTTTGTAATCCCATCAGCCTTAGGAAAAAGAAAAGTTATTCTTTGGTGTTCTGGCTCATCTCATAAAAGCGGTGATTTTATATTTTCCAAAGGTGTACCTTTAACCACTTCCTCCTTTATAATGAGGAATTCGCTGCACTGTCATTCCCAACCTGCGGGAGGATATCACCCTTAAACCACCCGGATGACCCGCAGAAGAAGGGGGAGGGGCCCTCTGGTCTGGTCGCCCAGTGGCCCTTTCACACCAGGTCTGGTTCCGCCTAGGCTCTCCCCGGGTCTCCGGGCTCGGACATCCTCCAAGGCAGCGTCCCACGGGAGGAGACGCCCCACCCCACGCCACCCACACCCCTCCAAGTTCCATGTCGCAGGAAAGGGGACGACAGGTCTCATTCCAAGGCGGAGAGGCGCTTGCAAGAGAAAGACCCACTCCCTTCACCAAGACCCCTACCCACCCTCTGCCCTAGCTCACCCGGCCGCCAGCGCTCCGGCCTATCGTGAGGTCACTGATTCTTCAGCATCGTGCCCGCCGGGGGAGGCTTTGGACCTGGATGCAGACAGCGGCTGGGGGCGCGGGTCCGGGGACAGAGGCTGGGGAGCCTCGGGCTGACCTGCGGCCTCCCGACCCAGCCCAGCACCGTCCGGCTGACAGCCGCCAGCCTCCACTGTCGCCGCCGGGGAAAATCCCCGGCCCCGCCCCCTGATGGCCCCGCCCTCCGCTGGCTGCGTCCCTCCAGAGCTCCGCCCCTTCCGTCCCTCCCCGTCCGTGGCCCCGCCCCTAACGCTCCACTGTTCCAAGGCACTGGCTCATTAATGTCTAGACCTCTCCTCAGCGGCCCAACCTGAAGGCCCAACCAAACCGGGACCCAGGAGGACTAAGGAGTACGCCGAGATGTCAGTGTGACGTCCACGAGGGACAGTGTTAATTAAAATAAATAAATCAAATAATGAAGAGTATGGAGTCCATGTTCTTTGCATCTTCTTCGCGGGCTCCCAATGAGAGAATGTTAGAGCCAATGGGGGTCGCTGCGTCCAGCAGAAATTACTGCCTGGGAGGATAGTCCTAAGGATACTTGGAACATATCCTGGATCTGACACCTAGACATAGTTTACTGGGCGTACATTTCTTTCCACCCGATTATGCTTTTAAAATATATATTTAATTAAAAACAAAACAAAACCCTACAGGATACTTCTTGGGCTCTTATTCCCAGAGAACAGGCCATCCCTCAATATCTGGATGTGTCTGGTGCCCTAGGCAGGTAGGATTAACGGATTGACCTGGATCGCATCTAGGCACTAGTTTTGTTGTTGTGCGGGAAGTATTGGTGTCCTGTACGGGAGGAGGGAAATACATCCTGATCAGACAATAGAATTAAAAGGTGGAAAACAAAAGGAGAAAAGAGGGAGAACCGTGGAATAGCTTGCATCTTAAGCATCATGAAGGAAGATGAGGAAGGCACAAGACACAGAAAGAATCTAGGTCAAGACTCGGGTCAAAGAGGTGACGCAGGTATTTCCGGCAACCAGAACCTCATGCAAATCAAGCCAACAGAAATTAGGGTTGCACCCAAACTGGTCTGGGAAAAAATCTGGAAGCAAGTTTTCAGAAGAAAGGTTGGGCAATCTACTTCCATAGTGATACTGCCTCAGAAATCCAAGGAGGGGTCGCTATGAGTAAAGGCCAACTCCACGGCATATAACAACAACAGTCAGTTTCAGTAAAGATTAACCAAAAAAAAACTCCAAACTCACTATCATCAAGTCAATCCTGACTCACAGTGACCCTGTTGTTGTTGTTGTTGTTATGTGCCATCGAGTCTGACTCAACTCATAGCGACCTCTCCTTGGGTTTCCGAGGCAGTATCACTACAGAAGAAGATTGCCAAAACTGCCTGATAGGGTTTCCAAAGTTGAAATTTTCAAAGAAGCACATATTGGGTTCAAACTGCTAAACTTTGACCAACTGCGAAGCACTTAACCAATGCATCATGGTTCCTCTGTAAAGAATATAGCCTTGGAAACCCTATGGGACAGTTCTATTCTATCCTATAGGGTCTCTATGAATTGGACTCAGTGGGTAAAGTTGGTGTGGCCCAGGAGGGTTAGATGTGGCAAGAGGATACCCTTTTGGATTGTGGTGATGGAATGAGCTTCCCCTTGTCCTTGTTAGTTACTGTTCAGTCAATTCTGACTCATGGCCAACCTATGTGTTACAAAATCTACTTCCAGAACTGCTCTATAGTGTTTTCTTGGCTGTAATCTTAATGAAAGCTAATTGCTAGGTCTATTTCCACCACAAACACCCCACTGGGTGGTGGCTGGTTGGATTAGAACCACCAATCTTTAGATTAACAGTCCAGTGCAAACCTTTTTCACCACCTGGAGACCTAGGGGGGTGGGGGGCAAAGGGGAAAAAAAACAATCTGTGCAGTGCAGAACTGGTTTAGGAAAATATAAGCAAGAGAAAAATGGGATAAAGTCCTTGATACATACATATTTATTTAACTGTTGGACTAATTAAGCAGCTCTAGTGGCATAGTAGTTGAAGACATTCAGCTGTCTACCAAAAGGTCAGTGGTTTGAGCTCACCAACTGCTCTGGAGGAGACACGTAGGGTAATCTACTTTCATAAAGATTTACAGCCTTGGAAACCACGTGGAGCGGTTCTACTCTGTCCTATAGGGTAGCTATGAGTCAGAATCTACTTGATGGCATGTTTTGTTGTTTTTATTTGGGATGGTTCAGGCAGAAGAGACTTTGTCACAGCTGTTCCCTGGACACTGTGAAGGAGGTCCTCCCTGAGCCTGTTAGGGACCCCTGGGTCCTTTAGGCTTTCTTCCACTATTTTAAACTATATTAAGGTATGATGAAATAAGCATCCTTCCCAGGAAGGGGAGGGGGAAAAGAGGTCATACACAACGTTCTGCAAGACTTTGAAGTAAGAAGTTTGGGTGTGGAGTTTCTTGTAGAAAAAGTAGTCAAGGTAAGCATCCCCACCATTTCTTAGCTGTATGATCTTGGACAAATTACTTAATCTTGCTGTGTCTTATTTTCTTTATTTGTAAAATAGAGGATTATAATACAACTCCAAAATCCAAAATATTCTGAGAACCCAAAGTATTTTCTTAATTCGCTTGTTGGCAAAACCTGACCTAAATGAATGTAAACCTATTTATAGTCTTTGTTTTGACCTTTGGAACCCCTGGCTGAGCCAGTGCCTAAGGAATTTGACTGCTAACCAGAAGGCTGGTAGTTCAAACCAACCAGCCACTCCTCAGAAGGAAGATTGGGCAATCTACTTCCATAGTGATACTGCCTCAGAAACCCAAGAAGGGGTCACTATGAGTAGGATCCGACTCCATGGCAGTGAGTTTGAGTTTTGTTTGGAAATCTAAAAGTTGGAGGTTTGAGTCCACCCAGAGGTGCTTCAGAAGAAAGGCCTGGCAATTTACTTTTGAAAAATTAGCCATTGAAAGGACACAGGGAAGAGGACACAGGGAGGAAGTGGGAAGACAGATGTTCCATTGTGGGGAATTGTAGTCAATGTCATGAAGCAAAATGTGTATGGACTGTTATATGGAAAATGAATTTGTTCTGTAAACTTTCACCCAAATTACAATAAAAATTAAAAAAATAAAAATTCTATTAGCATGGGAAAAAAAATTACCCACTGAAAACCTTTTGGAGCAAAGTTCTACTCTTACACACATGGAGTTGCTATGAGTCAGAGTTGACTGGATAGCAACTGGTTATTTACACCACTTGCTGTGAGTATAAGGAGTTCTGGTGGTATGGTGGGTAAGACATTTGACTACTAACCCCAAGGTCAGCAGATCAAACCCACCAGCTGCTCAACAGGAGGAAAATGAGGCAATCTACTTCCATAAAGAAACTTTGGAAACCCAGTGGGGGCCACTATGAATTGGAATTGACTCAATGGCAGTGGGTGGGTTTGGTGTGGTTTTATGCGTTGTTGAAGAAACAATGGGTTTGTATACGGGCTGCTTATGACCCTTTTGGGAGTGTTGTTGTTGTTATGTGCCGTCGAGTCAGCCCTGACTCATAGCGACCCCTCCTTGGGTTTCCGAGGCAGTATCACTACGGAAGTAGGATTGCCCAACCTTCCTTCTGAGGAGTGGCTGGTGGGTTTGAACCGCCAGCCTTCTGGTGAGCAGGCAAGTGTCTTAGCCACTATAAATAACATGCATTGTAATCCAAAAAATTCTGAGTTCCAAAATAGAGCTGACTCTTTTTTGTAAGGGTTTTAAGTAAGGAATTTGGACCTATGGCACGTACTACGTAAGGATGTTATAAGGATTAAAGAGATAATACATACAAAAGACTTAGAAAAGTGCCTGGTGTACAGTGTTAGTTCCTATTATTGCAAGTGCTAGAGTCAGTTCTGTTTCCATCCTGAATAGCCACTTTGGTGTCTCCATCCTCCATCATCCTTTCATGAGTAGATGTAATCTAAGTAAAACTGTGAAGAGTGAATTTATAAAATGTTTCTAACGCTTCCATGATGTGGTTTTGTGGTAGGTAAATGCAAATCAGTGTGGTAGCATGTTTCATGAGATAATAATTTGGGTTTTATGCTTCCTTTGTTGCTCCCCCAGGAGCTCTGGTGGGGCAGTGGTTAAAGCGTTCAGCTTTTTTATTCAGGGGAGAACTGCCTATAGAGTTTCCAAGGCCGTAAATCTTTATGGAAACAGACTACATCATCTTTTTCCTGCAGAGTAGCTGGTGAGTTCAAACTGCCAACTTTTTGCTTAGCAGCTGAATGTTTTAACCACTATGCCACCAGAGCTCTAGGTAGGTAGGTAGATAAATAGATAGACAGATAGATATAGAGAGACAGAGAGATTGAGATAAAGATTGATTTACTTCAAGGAAATGGCTCATGCAGTTATATGGGCCAGCAAGTCCACAATCAGGCAGAAGGCTGGAGAATGCAGGAGCTGAAGGATCCACTATCTGCAGGTCAGGTGGCAGACTGGAGACATCTTCAGGTTTACCTCCCGGGAACTGGAGGTCAGGCAATGAGAAGAAGGCAGGGTCTAGAGAGAACAAGCTTTGCCAGAATATCCCTTTAGGTAGTGGAGGCAGGCCACACCTCCAAGGAAACTCCCCTTTCAACTGATTGGCTGGTCATATCAGATCACATCAGGGAACGTGATTATGTTATATCACATTATGGAAGAGCAACTAGTCCATTGTGCCAAACCACTGAGAATCATAGCCTAGCAAGTTAGCACATAGTATCAGCCATTATAGTAAGATTCAGTTAACTACTGACTTCATATATTCTGAGGGTGGAATCAGGACTTCAGCAGGGCTTGGTATGTGAGGACTGGCAGGATTCCAAGATCTCTTTAAACTTTATAGACCAGTTACCAACTTTTTATACCCTACAACATCTTTTAGCTCAATGGATAGTTTTTTGGTTTAGTAGGAATTTGCCCCCACCCTTCAACACACACACATTTGCTGCCATTTCATCAGTCACCTCCTTTGGTCAGGAGTGAGCCTTTAAACTCATTGAAAGAATCCCCTTGAGGATTTGGAGGTGGAGGAGTGGAAGGGAATGACTGATGACGGCAGGTCAGCGTTCCTCTGCTCTTATCATTCCAAAGGGCTTTTGTATTGGGGAAGGCTTGTCTTCCTTTGGTGATGGTCTGTGATTCTCCGATTTAAGGAAGGAAGAGCTTAAAGCTCTTGCCCAATCTATCTTCATCTCTTGTGCTCCTGCCTTCCATCCTCATCTGATTAGGACAGTCTTTGTTCTTTCAGAAGATTTTTCACAATTTCCCTCTGCTTCCCTACATCTTTTGTAGTTTCTCAGGGGTTGAGTTTTGGGGGAAGGAGCTGTGCTAGCTAGTTCATTATCAGGAATATAATTAAAAGGAATTTCATATTGCTGCTATTAAAGTAAAACCTTGTCACTTACCAAAGGAGAAAGTAACAACAACTACAAAAACACATAAAATAGGGGGAAAAAAAGTACAATGTTGGACAGATACTGTTATATGTTAAAGTGTTTATCTGGAAGCTTCTTTTCTCTTCTAAAAAAGGAGATTAACAGGTGTTAGACAGTTGTTAAAGTTACACTAGCAGGGAACTCAGGCTTTCTCTATGGTGTAAAATGAAAAACTGACAGAAATGTTCAAAGGAAGTAACTTTCAATGATATTTAGTGCCCTATCCATGTACTACCTAAAATCATCTCATATACCATCTGGAATCATCTGGATGGCCCACCCTTTAGGAAATACTACTGTAAAAGGCCACACAGACATTCACTTACAGACTCAAATATTTTTTTTCTTCTAAGACTCTTCCAGAGCAAAATTAGAGGTAAAGAAGGAGAGAATGATGGCCAATTCTTCCATGTATGTAATATTTACAGATTAAGGATAAATTGAATTTTATGCATTTTGTGCTTTTGTGAATAGAGTTTTATTTTTCATTGTATTTTCTAACTGATTATTACTCATATAATGGAAAGCACTCATTGTCATGTTTGTTTTGTACCCAACCAGTTTTCTGATATCTCTTATTCTAAATATTTCATAGCTGAATTTCTTGGATTTTTTTTTTTAATTAGATAATCAGCTGTATCATCTATAACTTTCTATGTGAATGAGGTTCAGATAGCTAAGCTCCTTGACCAATGTTATAAAACCAGTGTGTGATAAAGCTAGGATTCTATTCAGGTCTGCCTGACTCCAAAAGCTATGCACTTAACCTCAAGTAGAATCTTTATCAATTTATAGTAGCTTATGCCCCGCCTCAGAAGGAAAATAGAGCAATCTACTTCCGTAGTGACACTGCTTCACAAACCCAAGAAAGGGTCGCCATGAGTCGGACCTGACTTGATGGCAGTGGGTTTGGTTTGGTTGGTTTGGTATATGGTGCTATAATTAATCCTTAGTTTGCCCTTCACAGGAAACTGGAAGACATTTTTCCATTTTCTTGTTTGTCTCCTAATATTCATTGGTCTCCTCTTTTTTTCTTTAAAAAAACCCCACAACAACATAGTGTTTTATTTTATGTATTCAAATATATAGCATCCTTATTTTTCTTTAGAATTTCTACCAGCATTTTAAGATTGCAAATACGGATTCAACCACCCATCATTTTGTTGTACAGTGGTGTTTGTGTGTTGCTATGATGCTGTAGGTGATATCACCAGTACTTCAAATCCCAAGAGGTTAATCAATGGTAAACATGTTTCAGTGGTGTGTCTAGTCTAAGACAGTCTAGGAAGAAATGCCAGGCAATCTACTCTCACAAATTGTTGTTGTCAGGTGCCGTTGAGTTGTTTCCAACTCATAGTGACCCCACGCACAGCAGAATGAAACACCACCCGATCCCATGCCAGCTCCATGATCTTTGCTATACTTGAGCCCATTGTCGCAGCAACTGTGTCAATCCATCTCGTCAGAGGCCTCCCCCTCTTTCATCAACCCTCCACCCTACCAAGCATGACATCCTTCTCCAGGGAATGGTCCCTTCTGAGAACATGACCAAAGTAGGTGAGACGAAGTCTGACCATCCTCGCTTCCAAGGAGCATCTCGGCCGCACTTCCTCCAGGACAGATCTGTTAGTTCTTTTAGAAGTCCATGGTACCTTCAGCATTCTTTGCCAGCACCACAACTCAAAAGCATCCACTCTTCTTCGGTCTTCCTTATTCATTGTCCAGCTCTCACATGCAAACGAGGCGATTGGAAATATCATGGCCTGTGTCAGGCGCACCTTAGTCCTCAAGGAGACATCCTTGCTCCTCAGCACTTGATACAGATCCTTCACAATTGACTTTCCCAATGCTACATGTTGTCTAATGTCCTGACTGCTGCTTCCAGTGGCCTTGATTGTAGAACCAAGCAATGTGAATTTTTTGACAACATCAATCTTCTCTCCATTTATCATGATGCTGCTCATTGGTCCAGTTGTGAGGATTTTTGTTTTCTTTATATTGAGATGTAATCGATATTGCAGACTATTCTTCAAACTTCATCAGTAAGTGCCTCAAGTCATCCTCACTTTCAGCAAGTAAAGTTGTATCATCTGCGTATCTCAGGTTGTTAATGACTCTTCCTCCAATCCTGATGCCATGTTTTTCTTCATATAGTCCAGCTTCTCAGATTATTTGCTCAGCATATAGATTGAATAAGTGTAGGGAAAGGATACAACCCTGACACACTCCCTTCTTTGTTTTAAACCATGTAGTTTCCCCTTATTCCGTTCGAATGACAGCCTCCTGGTCAAGGCACAGGCTCCTCATGAGTACAATCAAGTGTTTGGGAATTCCCATTCTTCTCAATGTTATCCATAATTTGTCATGATCCACACAATCAAATGGCTTTGCATAGTCAATAAAACATAAGTTAACATCTTTCTGGTATTCTTTGCCTTGAGCCAAAATCCATCTGACAGCAGCTATGATATCCCTTGTTCCAAAAATTATCTCACAAATTAGCCAATGAAAACCCTATAGATGACAACAAATATTATCTGATATAGTTTCTGAAAGATGAGATCCCCAGGTTGGAAGGCACTGAAGATAAGATACAGTGGCCACAACAATGAACTCCAGCATACCAACGATTGTGAAGCTGGCTCAGGATCAGGCAATATTTTATTCTGTTTATGTGAGGTTGCCATGAATTGGAGTCAACACAATGGTGGCTAACAACAAATATGGATTTGATATTTTACAGGTAATGTGCTGTGTGATAGCAATAGAATTATAAGTTAAATTCTACATTTGGTTCAAATTCCCTAACTCTGATAGGTTGATTTTCTTTCCCTGAAATCTGGCATATGCAGCATACGCCCATATGAAGAACGAAATGTGGAGGTGAGGCTTCCATTAGAGCAAGGCTCTGAGATTTGGGCCTAATCTGCTGTCATTTTGCAGCAGCCTCAGCCAAGTATGCAGAGTTCCAGGAATAACAGCTCTGTTTTATAAAAAGGCAAAGTACAATCTGTGTGGTATGGTCTGCTCCTCCTTCCTATACGGTGTCACAAATAGTAAACATATTGAGAAGAGTTGGCTATTTATCTCTTAGGCAATCCAATCATTGGTCCTCTATATAAAATAAAATAAATAAAATAAAAAATACAGGAGTAACAGTACTGTTGTTGTTAGCTATTGTTGCTTTGGCCTCTGACTCATGGTGACTCCAATGAGACTGGACCATTGTGAGTCATAGGACTGCAGGCCTGCCTTCTTTGTCCACCTAAGTCTGAAAGCTCTGCTGACTCTGCTGAAACTTGTTCACCATCACAGCAAAATGCAAGCCTCCACCGACAGATGGGTGATGGTTGCACTTGAGATACATTGGCCCAGAATTGAAACTGAGGCTCCCAAATAGAAGGCAAGAATTCTATCATTAACTGCCACTGTCCCTCAGTAATAGTCCCATTGCTGTCGAGTTGATTTTGACTCATAGCAACCCTCATAGCCACCCTATAGGACAGGGTAAAAATGCCTTATAAGGTTCCAAGGCTGTAAATCTTATGGAAGCAGACTGCCTCATCTCTTTCCCTCAGAGCAGCTGGGGGGTTTGAACCATTTGGTTAGCAGCTGAAAGCTTAACTACTACACCACTAGGGTTCCCCAGTAGTAGTAAAAAAAAAAAAAAAAAAACCCCAACAAACTAAACTCACTGCTATCGAGTCAATTCCAACTCATAGCAACCTCTATTTGGTTTCCAATGTTGTAAATCTTTGCAGAAGCAAACTGCCACAACTTTCTTCCACAGAGCAGCTGGTAGGTTCTTACTACCAACCTCTTGGTTAGCAGTCGATGCCACCAGAGTTCCTTATTAATTAGTTCCATCTCCTTCCCCATGCAGAAACTGTCTTGTCCTGCCACCTCTTCTATCAAGTCAAAGTAGAGCATGGATTAAATGTCAAATCCTTGTTTCTTTGTTTGTCTCTAAAACAATTCAGATTTCCTGGAGCAAAATTTTCTGTTAAAGTGTTAATTAGCCAGAGTCAGTGATTTGGGAAAATACTCACTATAATGTACCACAATTCTCTTATGGTCTGAAAAATATTGCCATTATCTTCTTTGTATGCCTGAGGAGTGAGAAATGGCGTGGGTGTCTAGTTTTATAAATAGTTTTCAGCTTCTTAATTCTGATTAAATAATTAATCTGTCAGTGTTGAAGCATACATGATTTGTCTTTTTTTCTGTCACACGCTGATTTTTTTCCAAAGTGAGATGTTTCACATCTCCAAAGAAACACATGGAACACTGAGGGATGCAGAGGCTTGGAATCAAGGATACCTGGGTTTGACCTAAGGACCTCTGGTGATGCAGTGGTTAAGCACTTGGCTGCCAACCCAGAAGTCAGCAGTTCAAATCCATGAGCCACTCCGCTGGAGAAAGATGTGGCATTCTGCTTCCATAGAAATTTACAGCCTTGGAAACCCCATGGGGCAGTTTTACTCTGTCCTATAACCAGATGGCTGGCGGTTCAAACCCACCAGCCACTCCTCGGAAGGAAGGTTGGGCAATCCTACTTCCGTAGTGATACTGCCTCGGAAACCCAAGGAGGGGTCGCTATGAGTCGGGGCCGACTCGACGGCACATAACAACAACAACATATGGTTGCTATGAGTTGGAATCAGCTCAATAGCTGTGGGTGAGTGGTGGGGTTCGACATGGGCACTCAAGAAGGGGCCAATTGGCCTGGGTCTTTGCTTCATCAGGAAAGTAAAGCTGCTCTCCAGCTCTAATGAAACTACAATTCCTCTTGGTTCATTGTATTTGGTATCCTATTTTGGTAGATGCTAAATTAATTTCAATTTAGGCCTCTTCTTTCTATAGAGGCTGACTTAATGTTTCGCTAGCTAAATTGTCATAAATGATTTTTCAAACCAAAAACCAAACTCACTGTCATCAAGTCGGATGTGACTCATAGCAACCTGTCCTTGGGTTTCTGAGGGGGTATCATTACGGGAAGTTGATTGCCCAACCTTCCTTCTGAGGAGTGGCTGGTGGGTGTGAACAGCCAGCCTTCTGGTTCAGTCAAATGCCTTAAGCAATAAAAAAGCCACAGGCAATCCAGCTAAAACAGGTTGACTGTAGTCTATTTGGAAGCTATAAATGAAAACATTTTCTCAAATCTAAAATTTCAAATTCTAAAATGATTTTAGAATTTGAAAAATTCTCTAAATTCTCTGTTTTCATGTGTTCATTTATAGTTTCCAAATAGAGTACAGTCAACCTGTTTTAGCTGGACTGCCTGTGGTCTTTTTATTTTCTCTCACTTCCTCCCTGTGGTTACCTTTTCCCTGTGTTCTTCTTTCTAAGGCATTCCTGTCCTCTGAGCTATTTCCCTGTGTAAATGCTGCCCTTTGGATCTTCCGTAGTTGGTTGTTTTAAGGAGTGCACCTACCTGGAGTAAATGTTCACCTTGTAGGCCTGTCTATTGTTAGGCAGAAAGCAAGGGGTAGGCGGGTGGGGAGTGAGTTCGATCCCAAGCCCAAAGGGGGACTAGGGGCCTAGACTCAGGAGTTTCACCACTCCGTATCAGAATGACTGCTCTTTTTTTTTTTTTTTTTTTAAATGATTTTGAGTTTGCCTGTGGCCTTTTGTACCTACAAAACGACAACATTCTTCCTACCAAGTTACGTGAGCCCTTTTCTGCTTTTGTGGGGAGAGTTCCAGTTCCCCTCAAAATAGACCAGGAGACAGTTATTAGATTTATAGACACATTGCCCTTTTGAGCAGTGTCACAGCTTTCTCTGGGGCTGAATTTCCTCAGATCTTCACAACTGGGTGCTAGGAGTACATTTCTTTCTTTCCTTATATCCATGGTTCGATTTTCCAGTTGACATATCTTTAAATTTTGCAACCAATTACCTTTTTGCTATTTTTGACCTCACCCATTCCTCTTTCTAGCTCAATTGGGAACGAAGGAGAAAGACTTAGATTGCATAGGAGTTGTTCCAATGTGGAGCCCTGATGGGACAATGGTTAAGTTTTCAGTTGCTAACTGAAAGGTTGGTGATTCAAACCCACCAGGTTCTCTTTGGAAGAAAGAGGTAGCAGTCTGCTTCTGTAAAGATTACAGCCTTAGCAACTGGTACATCATATGATTCTCAGCCTATACGACTATGAGACCAGAAGAACTAGATGTGTGAGTCTGAGAGCTCTAGTAACCTCCAGGAAAATCTTTAACCAGAAACTTTTTAGTGTCAGCATTACTAACAGAACTTTTGGACTCCTTAGGGCCTTTATCTGCCCTCCAGTCTCAGCAGGT
>NW_006921615.1:6966425-6970674 GCF_000298275.1 Orycteropus afer afer
CCATATTGTTCCATAAATTTGTGAGAATACCGGGGCAGGGGGTCTTTTGCTTAAGCCACTGACCTGGTAAGGGCAAAGACCCTAACTTAAGTTAGCTAATAAACTTTCCTATTGCATTTGCATTGTCGTGTGTTGGCATATTCCTCTCCGAGCATCTCCTTCATAACCTGGGCACAACAGATGGTGCCTGGCTACTACTGTCAACCACTTGGAGGGGGATCTATGTAGGAGATCCTGGATAGAGTGGGAGAACAATGTAGAATAAAACTCAAAATCATTAGGGAAGAAAAAAAAAAAAAAGGGACCAAGTTTGCTGCTCTGATAGAGCCTGATGGAACCACTGAGACTATGGCCCCTAGCTGCCCTTCAGGTCTGGAATTGAACTCATTCCTGTGGCTTCCAGCCAAACAAAAGACAGGCATAATATGAGCTGAACCTTTACATTAGGTAGACACACTCCGTGGAGAGATCAAGCATGGGAGAACAGAAGGGCTGTGTATGCACAGGGAGATAGCTGGGGTGGAGAGCAGGAGTTCATGGGAGGGAAGGACACAGAGAAGAGGAAAGTATGGGGAATATGTGGGAGAGGAGCTGTTGCATTGTGGGAAATTGCAGTCAATGTCATGAGACAAAGTGTATGTGAGCTGCTGTATGGAGAGTGAATTTGCTCTGTAAACTTTCACCCAAATCACAATGGGGGGAAAAAAGATTACAGTCTTGGAAATCCTATGGGAAGACAGTTCTATCTACTCTGTCCTATATAGTTGCTGTGAGTCAGAATCAGCTCCATGGCAATGGGTTTATTCATCCTGGGTTGTCTTCACATAAAGCCAATTCTCACCAAGTTAATTTGATTGGATCCAAGGGAGGCAGAAATAAGTCCCAGCCATAATACTGCTCTTGTGGAGATATTGAATATTCGTGTGATAACATGGCAATGATGGCCAAATTTTAAAGAGTTGTCTGAAAACTCCAAGAGAAAGGTCTATTTGTGAACTTGCAAGTGCTTAGGCAGTATTTCCCACTGCAACCATTTTAGACACTTCAAAAGCCGATCTCACATAAATTTAGAACGTTCTTTTTCATTGGGTCTCAGTCTAATTCTGGGAAACTGCTCCATTCTGTTTGTTATGGAAACAAGAGAAAAGTCTTTGTGAATCTTTTTATAAAACCATTTCCTGTCTACCTTGGCTCTCATACTCGTGAATTTTTTAATTCACTTTCACCATGAAAGTGTATTTTAGTTTATTCTGGCTTGGTTGGCTGGAGTGTCCTTTCTTTGTCTGCCTGCCTGTTCAGGAAGTATCACCCTGGCCACTGCCCTCTGCACCCTGTCCCCTTTCTTCCCTGATGTTGCCCCACCCTCCAGTTTTGTGTTGTTATTCTATCTCTACTTTATTAATATTTCTTACCAGAAAGCTATACGTCTTTCAATTTACAGTTTTTCCAAGGCCCTAAACAATCTTTAGGAGCTCTGGTGGCGTAGTGCCTAAGGTATTTGACTGCTAACAAGAAGGCTGGTGGGTCAAATCCACCAGCCACTCCACGGAAGGAAGACTGGGCAATCTATTTCTATAAAGATTTAACCACCTCAGGAACCCAAAGGGGATCACTATGAGTTGGAATCAACTCGATGGCAGTGAGTGTGGTTTTGAAACAACCTTTGCAAGGACCCCTGTAGCACAATAGTTAAAACGTATGGCTGTAACTGAAAAGTTGGTAGTTCAAACCTATACAGTGGGTCCACAGGAGAAAGATTGGAGATCTGCTCCTGTAAAGAATACAGCTGAGAAAACCCTCAGGGGCAGTTCTACTCTTTCCCATGGGGTCACTGTGAGTTGAAAATCTACTCCATGGCACCTAACAAGATCAAACAACAACCTTTCCAGGCCTTTCATGTTTTAAATAATATTTTAAAATAATGTTTGGAATGTAAATCATTTCTGTTAAGCAAATTTTAGGGACCTACAAGTAGTGAGGTTTGTTTGCCTGTTTATTTTTAGAAGTAGGGCTTTTCCAGTAAACTTGAAATCAGATATATAAGTGGCTTCCATCTTGGCTGCAAATACAGTCTTATAATTTTACTTTATCATAATTATGAATATTTTCAAATTGAAGGAATTCCTGTTGATCTTGCAGATGATGAAACAGGCATTGAGGGAATGTGGCTTGGTCTTATCTCACAACTATTTTTAAACATTACTAAGGCTGGAAACTCAAACCCAAGACCCACTCATAGCTGAGCTTTCTCTATTATTTCGGAAAGTCTTCTGGCTCACTTACTTTATTGCAGAAGGAAATGCCTAAATTTACACGTTACCAGAAAAACAGAACTGAGGCCTACTTCTTCTTTTTGTTTTTTTATATTGTGATTTGAGTGAAAGTTTACAAATTGGTTTTCCATTCAATTATTCATACACATTTTATTTTGTGACATCCATCGGAATCCCCACAATGTAATAGCACTCCTACCACTTCCTTCCTGTCTTTACCATTTCCCTTTTTCTTTTTTACCTCTTCTTCCTTTCTTAGCTTTTTCCTTGGACACATGCTGTTCTTTTTTTTGATCTCATATGGTTTGGTTGTTCTAATGAGTGCATACCTTCCTGGTATTATTTTTCACCTTATTGGCCTGTCTATTGTTTGGTTGAAACTTGACCACTGGGAAAGAGTTCAGTTTCTGTCTTGAGGGGTGTCTGAGGGTCAGACTTCATCAGACCAGTAAGCCTGGAATTTTTCATGGTTTTGAGTTTTGTTCCAAATTTTTCTCCCACTCTATATAGGAGTGATTCCTTTCAGAGCAGTCAGCAGTGGTAGCCAGGCACCATCTAGTTCTTCTGGTTGCAGGGTTGTGGAGGCTGGGATTCATGTGGTCCTTTAGTCCTTTGGATTGATTGTTTCCTTGGGTCTTTGATTTTTTTTCACTCTTTTGATTTTTTTGCTCCAGACCAGGAGAAACTAATAGTTGTATCTTAGATGGTCACTCAAAAGCTTTTAAAAGACTCCAGGCACTACCCACCAAAGGAGGATGTAGAATATTGTCTTTGTGGTGTATGTTACAGCAATTGAAATGATGGTCCTGAGCCCGCATGCCCAGTGACTCATTTCCTCAAGATATTTTGTTATGACTAAGAAATTTTCACAACTTTGCCCCCTATATGTTCTACTATATTCATAGATATATTTGTAGCACTTACAAATATATAGGTATAGATAACTCTGTCAAGCCTATATATATTCTTGGGTGTAGTTCCATTTGTCTGTCCTCCCTTGTTTAGTTTGGGTGTCTGTCTATGTATCCACTCACAGATTATTGTTATTACTGTTAGTTCAGTATTGTGTATGTGATAGTATTCACCTTTGTTGTCTTTAACTCTTGTTCTCCACCCTAAGTCTTCCATTGCTCTAACCATTTTGTGCTGACCTCCCCCCTCATTGTATATTACCTTTCCCTTCACCCAAGTTAATGTATGGCTACTCTAGTTAGTGAACTTTCCCCTTCCCATCCCTAGCAAAATTCAAAACTGATTCTTTCTGTATGCAAACCTTTTCTTGACTTTTTACAGCAGTGGTTTCATACAATATTTGTCCTTTTGTGAATGACTAAATTCACTTAGTATAATGTCCTGTAGGTTCATCCATGTTATGAGTTGTTTCACAGATTCATCATTATTTAATGTTGCATAGTATTCCATTGTGTGTAAGTACCACAGTTTGCTGAACCATTCATCTGTTCATGGGCACTTAAGTTGTTCCATCTTTTTGCTATCGTGAGTAATGTTGCGATGAACATAGGTGTGTATATATTGGTTCATGTTATAGCTCTTATTTCTCTAGGATCTATACCTGGTAGTGGGATTGTGGGATCATAGGCTATTTTTATTTCCAACTTCTTAAGGAAGTACCATACCACTTTCTGCAGTGGTTGTACCATTTTACAGTCCCATAAGCAGTGTATGAGGTTTCTAGTCTCTCCACACCCTTGCCAGCATTTTTTTTTTTTTTAATTTTGCTATTAATACTGGGGTGAGATGATATCTCCTTGTTGTTTTGATTTGCATTTCTCTAATGGCTAGTGATCATGTGCATTTATTCATGTGTTTGTTAACTAGCTGCCTAAATGTTTTCTTCAGTGAAGTGTCTGTTCATGTACGCTGCTCACTTGTAAATTGGGTTGTTGGTCTTTTTATTGTTGAAATATTGAAGTTTTCTATAAATTTTAGAGATTAGTCCCTTGTTTGATATGTCA
>NW_006921615.1:6970774-6978502 GCF_000298275.1 Orycteropus afer afer
AAATACTTAATTTTTAGGAGATCCTAGTCATCTAGTTTGTCTTTTGTTGTTTGTGCATTTTTAGTTATGTTTGATAGTGTATTTGTGCCATGTTTTAGGGCCCCTAAGTTTGCCCCTATTTTTTCTTTGATGATCTTTATGATTTTAGGCTTTACATTTAGGTCTTTAATCTATCTTGAGATAGTTTTCCTGAACGGTGTGAGATCCTGTTTGGATCCTGTTCCATCTTTCTGAAAATAGATATACAGTTTTGCCAGCACCAAGCACCATTTCTTAAAAACTATCTCTTCCCCATTTAATGGGTTTCATTAAACCCTTTCATTAAAGCCCCTTGTTAAAGATTAGCTACCCATGGGAGGCTGGATTTACTTCAGTGTTCTCAATTCTATAGCACTGATCTAGGTGTCTCTCAGTGTTTTAACTACTGTGGCTGTATAGTAGGTTTTCAGATTGTGGAGGGTAAAGTCTCCTACTGTGTTCTTCTTTAGTAGTGCTTTGCTTATTCAAAGTCTCTCCCCTTTTTACACAAAGGTGGTGATTAGTTTTTCCCTCTTTTTGAAGAAAGATGATGGAATCTACATTGGGATTGCATTACATCTGTAGATTGCTTTGGGTAGTGTTGTCATGTCATTTTTACAGTGTTAAATATTCCTATCCATGAGCATTGCATATTGTTCCATTTATATAGGTCATTTTTGGTTTCTTGTATTAGTGTTTAGGACCTTTGGTAGCATAATGCCTAAGGCATTTGACTGCTAATCAGAAAGCTGGCAGTTCAAACCCACCAGCCACGCCTCGGAAGGAAGGTTTGGCAATCTATTTCCGTGGTGATACCTCCTCTGAAACCCAAGGAGGGGTCGCTATGAGTTGGGTTCAACTCGATGGCAGTGAGTTTGGTTTTTAGTTTTGATATTAGTGTTCTGTACTTTTCTTTGTATAGATTTTTTGCGTCTCTGGTTAGATTTATTCCTAAGTACTTCATCTTTTGAGTGGCTATCATAAATGGTATTGTTTTCCTGATTTCTTTTTCAAAGTTTCTCTTTGTTAGTATAGTAGAATCTGACAGATTTTTGAATGTTGATCCTGTACCCTGCCACTTTACTGAATCCTTCAACTAGCTTCAGTAGTTTTCTTGTTGAGTTCCTAGGATTTTCTAAGTATAGGATGATATCATCTGCAAATAGAGATAGTTTTACTTTTTTCTCATCAATTTGGATGCCTTTTATTTCCCTTTCTTGTCTTATTGCTCTGGCTAGGAGTTCCAATACAACATTGAACAAAAATACTCTAAACTCACTATTGTTGAGTCAGATCCAACTCATAACGACCCCTCCTTGGGTTTCTGAAGTGGTATCACTATGGAAGTAGATTGCCCAATCTTCCTTCCTGGGAGTGGCTGGTGGTTTGAACTGCCAGCCTTCTGGTAGCAGTCAAGTGCCTTAGGCATAGGAGTGGTGATAAAGGGCATCCTTGTCCGGTTGCCATTTGCAAGGGAAGTATTTGCAGCCTCTCTCCATTGAATAATGTGAGCCAGCACATTATTGTGAGAATAATGTTGGCTGCTTTTTTTTTTTTTTTCATATATCCTTAATTATGTTGAGAAATTTCCCTTGTATTCCTATTTTTCTGAGAATTTTTACCAAGAGTGGGTGTTGGGTTTTGTTAAATGCCTTTTCTACATCAATTGATATGATCATGTGGTTCTTTTCCTTTTTAATTTTTTTTTATTGTGATTTGGGTGAAAGTTTACAGAGCAAATTCATTTTCCATACAACAGTTCATACACATTTTGTTTCATGACATTGATAGCAATTTCCACAATGTAACAGCTCTCTTCCCACTTCCTCCCTGTGGTTACCTTTTCCCTGTGTCATTCTTTCCTATGCATTCCTGCCCTCTGAGCTATCTCCCTGTGCAAATACTGCCCTTCTGAACTCCCATGGTTGATTGTTCTAAGGAATATACCTACCTGGTGTAAATATTCACCTTATATGCCTCTCTATTGTTGGTTTATTTATGTGGTGGATTATGTTGATTGATTTTCTAATACTGAACCATTCTTGTATACCTGGTATGAATCTCACTTGTTCATAATGTATTCTTTCTTTGGTATGTTGTTGGATTCTATTGGCTAGTATTTTGTTGAGAATTTTTCATCAATGTTCATGAGGGATATCCTCGCCTGGTTTTGGTATCAGGTTATGCTTACTTCATAGCATGAGTTCAGAAATATTCTATCCTTTTCTATGTTCTGGAATAGTATTGGTGTCAGATTCTCTGAATTTTGGGTAGAATTTAAGACTGAAGCTGTGAGGGCCAGGACTTCATTTTTTCTTTTTACGACCTGTTCAGTTTCTTTTGTGATGTGTCTGTTCAAATTTTTTACCTCATATTGTGTTAATTTGGGTAGGTAGTGCATTTCTAGAAATTTGTCCATTTCTTCTATGTTTTTAAGTTTGGAAGAGTACAGTTATCCATAATATTCTGTTATCCTTTTTGTTTTAGTAGGTTCTGTTGCAACATTGTGAGGCTACTTCTTAACCCATGGTTGAAGTTTCTATCACTCTTGCTGCTGTAAACAGATATAGTTCACCGAACAGTTTGCCAAAAACCTAATCCTTTTAGCTTTTTCAGTTATACAAATGAAAAAGAATGGTCTTCACACCTAAGTTATTAAAAGTCTAGTAATGGAGATAGAGAGTATAAAAGTAATGAAGACAAAGATTGAAAGAGTAAGAAAAAGTTGAATAATTCCACAAGAGAGTTTAAGGGAAAGGTAGAATGGTATTTGACTTGGCCTTTGAAACATGGATAAAATATAAAAAACAGAGAATAATAGGGGATTATGGAGGATATTCTAGGAGGTGGGTCTAGCGTACATAAAAGCATAGGCTTGTGAAGATATCTGCCTTGTTTGTAAAATAGGAGGTGGACTTTTATTTGAAGGCTGTAGTGTGTGTGAGAGAGAAAGGTGGAAGATGATGCTAAACAGGCAGGTGGGTCAGATTTGGGTAGGATTCACATACCACATTACACAGTTTGGCCTTATTCATAAGACAGCAGATATCATCAAAGTCTTCTGAGAAGAAGAGTCACCCAGAAAGAAATGAATTTTGGAGAGAGAACCATAGCAGAGCTGTGTAGCATGATTAAGGGGGGGAGAGGCAGGTGGCAGGAGGCAGGAGGAAGTGACTTAGGAAGTTACTACCATGCAGAGGAGAAAATGTTAGGCCTGAAGTAGGGCAGTGATTAAGGACTACACAAAAGGGACATGTTTGTGAACATTTTATAAGTGGAGTGAGCAGAACTTCAGGCTGATTAGATGTGAGGAGTGAGAAACAGAGAATTGTTATAAATAATTAAAAATTTCTGCTTTGGGTGACTGGATAGATGATAGCATCAATAGCTGAGATGGAAACATAGGACAGGCAGCAGTGTTGGTGGGAAAATGATTACTCCTTTCTGAGGATTTGGAAGTGTATATGAGGTAGGTGAGTGAAATATCCAAGGAGTAGGTGTGTGAAGTATCCATGGAGTAGGTGAGTGAAGTATCAGTGGAGTGAGTGAAATACCTGCAGGATAGTTGTGTGAAGTACTCCTGGGATAGGTGTGTGAAGTTCCCATAGTATAAGTGAGTGAAGTACCCATGGGGTAGGTGAGTAAAGTACTCATGGAGTAGGTGAGTGAAACATCTATGGGGTAGGTGAATGAAGTACCTGCAGGATAGGTGTGTGAAATACTCATGGCATAGGTTAGTGTAGTACCAGTGGTGTGTGTGAGTGAAGTACCCATGGAGTAGGGGGTGAAGTACCTATTGGGTGAAGCAGCCATGGGGTAGGTGAGTGAAGTACTTGTGGACTGGGTGGGTGAATCACCTGTAGGGTAGATGTGTGAAGCACCTGTGGGGTAAGTGAGTGAAGCACCTGTGGGGGTGGATGGGTAGAATACCAGTGGCTTAAGTGAGTGAAGTACCTTCAGGGTAGTGTGTGAATTTTCCATGGGGTAGGTGAGTGAAGTGCAAGTGGGGTAGGTGAGTGAAGTATCAGTAGGACAAGTGACTGAAGTACCTGTGATATAGGTGAGGGAAGGACCCATGAGGCAAGAAAGTCAAATACCTGTAGGGTGGGTGGATGAAGCACTTCTGGGGTATATGGGTGAAGCACCCATGGTGTAGTTGAATGAAGTACCCACAGAATAGGTGTGCGAAGTACCCATAGAGTAGGTTAGTGAAGTACCAGTAGGGTGTGTGAGTGAAGTACCCATGGAGTAGGGAGCGAAGTACCTACTGGGTAGGTGAGTGAAGCACTCATGGGGTAAGTAAGTGAAGTACCTGTGGGATAGGTGGGTGATGTACATGTTGGGTACGTGAGTGAAGCTTCCATGTGGTAGATGAGTGAAGTATCTGTGGGGTGGGTAGGTATGTGAAGCACCTGTGGGATGAGTGAAGCACCCGTGGGGTGGGGTGGGTAGAGTACCAGCGGAGTAAGTGAGTGAAATACCTGGCCCACTGAAGCTGGAGGCTTTTCCTCACTCAGGCAGCTGCTGGCTGCTGAGGTTAACAAACTTAAGGTTGACAAGTAAAAAGGTACAGTACCGATATTACCAAACAACATGGCAGACCACTAATTCAAGTAGAGAAAGAGTCCCAAGATTGGCAGGGCATGGCAGGCTGCTGAACAATGACCCAGCTACATGCAGGGTTCAAATGTGTCAAAAAGCTATAGACCATTTCCGAAGCTTCTCCATATATACAGGAAGCAGACCACATACCCAAAGCAGCTACTCAGCTGCTGGTGACAGATTCCACCATGGAGTTGATGGCCCTTCTCATCATGGGGAATAACTACCACCAGCTGCCCAGCCACTCAAAACTAGGTGCAGAGCTCCTCCTTAATTACCACAGTATCTAAACCCTTTCTATCTCTCTGAACACTCTTACTAAAGTATTGAGGCTTTTTAATGATAACTAAGTACCAATGGTAATAAAATATGGCTAACTGGTGGATAAGACTGACCAAACTTTCTGTATATGAATTTCCCAAGATGTATTTGCCGCTCATTAGTCTTTTGCTAGGATTCGATCAGGGCTGCAGTATATGGTTGTGCAGGTTATTCACTGCACATGTGTGCTTCGCCAAGAGGGGGCATGCAGGATAAAGAACAGCTGGCACTGCATTTGCCAAGTGATGCACTTTTGGTGCAGAGCAGCATCTTCCCAGAGAAGCAACTTATTTTTCTAATTCACACAAAGCCCCTGTATCGACTAGCAGAGTCTGGGATTTGATCATTTTATACAGATCCTCAGCCTACAATGTTCTCACAGAAGGGAGGGAGTAGGACAGACTTCTGCCTCCTCCAAATAGTCAAGCATTAGAGAGTCTGGAAGAACATATAAATCTTACCTACTACCTTGGGTAGTACTGCATTGTGTGTATGTACCATAGTTTGTTTATCCATCCCTCTGTTGATGGGCACTTAGGTTGTTTCCATATTATTGCTATTGTGAATAGTGCTGTGATGAACATGTTGTTGTTAGGTGCTGTTGAGTCGTTTCCAACTCATAGCGACCCTATGTACAGCAGAACAAAACACCACCTGATCCTGTGCCAGCTCCATGATCTCTGCTATACTTGAGCCCATTGTTGCAGCTACTGTGTCAAACCATCTTGTTGAAGGCCTTCCCCTCTTTCATTTACCCTCCACCTTACCAAGCATGACATCCTTCTCCAGGGAATGGTCCCTTCTCACAACATGACCAAAGTAGGTGAGACGAAGTCTGGCCATCCTCGCTTCCAAGGAGCATTTCTGCTGCACTTCCTCTAGGACAGATCCGTTAGTTCTTTTAGCAGTCCATGGTACTTTCAGTATTCCTTGCCAGCACCACAACTCAAAAGCATCAACTCTTTTTCAATCTTCCTTGTTCATTGCCCAGCTCTCACATGCATATGAAGTGATTGAAAATATCATGGCTTCTGTCAGGTGCACCTTAGTCCTCAAGGAAACATCTTTGCTCTTCAGCCCTTGAAAGAGGTCCTTTGCAGCCAAATTTTCCCAGTGCTATATGTCGTCTAACATCCTGACTGTTGCTTTCATTGGCGTCGATTGTAGAACCAAGCAATGTGTGATGAACATAAGTGTACATACATCTGCTCATGTCATGGCTCTTATTTCTCTAGGATATTTACCTATAGTGGGGTTTCTTAATCATGTGATATTTCTTTTTCCAGCTTTTTAGGGAAGTGCCATACTGCTTTCCACCATAGTTTGTACCATTTTACAGTCCCACAAGCAGTGTATCAGGGTTCCAGACTCCCCACACCCTCACCAATATTTGTTGTTTTCTTTTTTTAAAAAACTTAGCTGTTAATGCTGGGATGATGTGATATTTCAATATTGTTTTGATTTGCATCTCTCTAATGATTGTGAGCATTTATTCATGTGTTAGCTGCTTCAATGTCATCTTTGGTGAAGTGTCGGTTCATGTCATCTGCCCATTTCTTAATCGTATTGTTTGTCTTTTTGTTTTTGAGGTGTTGAAGTTTTCTATAAATTTTGGATATTAGTCCCTTGTCTGAAATGTCACTGCCAGAAATTTTTCCCAGTCTGTAGTTTTTCCTTTGACAAAGTCTTTTTATGCACACAAATGTTTAAATTTTAGGAGATCCTAGTCATCTAGTTTGTCTTCTGCTGTTTGTGTGTTTTTAGTTATGTTTGATAGTATATTTATGTCATGTATTAGTGCCCCTAAATTTGCTCCTATTTTTTCTTTGATGATCTTTATGCTTTGGACATTTATATTTAGGTCTTTGATCCATCTTGAGTAAGCTTTTGTATATGGTATGAGATTTGGATCCTGTTGTATTTTCTGCAGATGAATATCCAGTTTTGCCAGCACCATTTGTTAAAGAGACTATCTCTTCCTCATTTAATGGGTTTTGGCCCTTTATCAAAGATCCACTGACCATAGGTAGATGGATTTACTTCTGCATTCTCAATTCTGTGTCATTAGTCTGTATGTCTGTCATGGTACCAATACAAGGCTGTTTTGACTACTGTAGTTGTAGAGTAGATTTTGTGATTGGGGAGTGCGAGCCCTCCTACTGTGTTCTTCTTTATTAGTGTTTTGCTTGTCTATAGTCTCTTTCCTTTCCATATAAAATTGGCAATTCACTTTTTCATCTCTTTAAAAAATGATGATGGAATTTGGATTGACATTGCATTATATCTGTAGATTGCTTTGGGTAGTAGTTTCATTTTTATAATGTTAAGTCTTCTTATCTATGAGCATGGTGTGTCCTTGCATTTATGTGGGTCTCTTTTGGTTTCTTGTAGTAGTGTTTTGAATTTTTCTTTGTGTCTTTGTGTCTCTGGTTAGATTTATTTCTAACTAATTCATCTTTTGGGTGGCTATAAAAAATGGTATTGTTTTCCAGATTTCCTTTTCAGGGTTCTCTTTGTTAGTGTAGTGGAATCTGACTGATTTTAGTGTGTTGATTTTGTACCCTGCCACTTTGCTGAGGCCTTCTATTAGTTCTAGCTGCTTTCTTGTTAAGTCTCTAGGATGTTCTATGTATAGAATCACATCACCTGCAAATACAGATAGTTTTACTTCTTCTTTTTTTTTTTTTTTAATTTATTTATTTTTATTTGGGTGAAGATTTACAGAGCAAATTCACTTTCCATACAGCAGTTCACATATACTTTGTCTCATGTCATTGACCACAGTTT
>NW_006921615.1:6982932-6983767 GCF_000298275.1 Orycteropus afer afer
AAGGCTCAGGGGTCCAAGATTATCTTCTGTGTCTGTGTTAATTGGTTTCCCTTTTCTTTGTTGAAGAGCATCTGTGCAGTCCTTAGTTTTACTTCTTTGCCAATTTGGATACCTATTATTTCCCTTTCTTGCCTTACTGCTCTGGCTAAAAATTCCAATACAATATTGAATAGGAGTGGTGAGAAAGGGAATCCTTATCTAATTGCCATTCACAAGGGGAATATTTTCAGTCTCTCTCTGTTGAGAATAATATTGGCTGCTTGTTTTGTGTACACACTCTTAATTATATTGAAGAATTTCCCTTCTACTCCTAATTTGCTGAGTATTTCTTATCAAGAATTGATGTTGGATTTTGTCAGCTGCCTCTTCTGCACCAATTGACAGAATCATGTGTTTCTTTTCCTTTGTTTTATTTATGTGGTAGATTATATTGATTGTCTTTTTAGTGTTGAACCATCCTGATCCAAATCCCACTTGGTTATGATGTATTATTTTTTTGATATGTTGTTGGATTCTATTGGCTAGGATTTTGTTGAGAATTTTTGTATCGATGTTCATGAGGGATATTGTTCCATGATTTTCTTTTGTAGTGATGTCTTTGCCTGGTTTTGCTATCATGGTTATGCTTGCTACATAGAAGGAGTTTCGTAGTATTTCATCTTTTTCTGTGTTTTGGAATAGTTTGAGTACAGTTGGTGTCAACTCTTCTCTAAATGTTTGCTAGAATTTGTCAGCAAAGCTGTCTGGGCCAGGAATTTTTTTTGTTGGAAGTGTTTTTCTTTTTCTTTTTGTGATTTGGGCGAAAATTTACAGAGCTAATTCACTTTTTTTTTTT
>NW_006921615.1:6984487-6994245 GCF_000298275.1 Orycteropus afer afer
TCAGTCCCTCTGGGTAGCTGGCTATGACGAAGCAGTGACCACAACCTTGCCCCTTGTCATCGCTACTATACACCTGAGAATTCTGATCATTCACATAACTTATAGGACCATTGTCTGCTAACCCTATACATGTTCTTGGATACACTCCCCACTTCATAGGCATACCTAATAGTTCAGCCTATCTACCCATCTATTCACCTGTATAGCCATCCTTTTTTTTTGTTTGTTTGTTTAAAATCAAAAAGTCAGGATGGAGCAAACTAACATATAATCAACATATCAATACAATAACACTGCAATATCTTAGAGACAATAGACAACTTCAAATCACACAAAAATAAATAGGACTTGATGCCTAAAACAAGGGAGCAAAGCATAGGGCCAGAAAATCTTTTGGAGGAAGAAATGCTAGTGGAATTACTTTATAAGAAATTCAAAAGAATTCTATTTGGATACAGTTTTGGTTCTCTAGTGCCACTCTAACAGAACATACCACAAATGGGTTGTTTTAACAAACAGAAATTTGTTCTCTTACAGTTTAGGAGGCTAGAAGTCTGAGTTCAAAGTGCTAGCTCTAGGGGCCGGGTGAAGACCCCTCAACCTTAGGCTTCAGCTCTACCTCTTGCTCCTGGCTCAAGGAGCTGGAGGCTTCTCTTAACTCAAGTAGCTACTGGCTGCTGAAGCTGATGCACCCAAGATCGACAAGTAAAATGGCACAGTCCAAAGATTATCAAACAACACAGCAGGATACTAGTTCAAGTCCAGAAATGGTCTCAAAATTGGCAGACAATATGGCAGGCCACTGAAATGAAGATGGCCAAATGCAGGATCCAGATGTGCCAAAAAGCTCAGAGACCTTTCTCCAAGCTTCTCCTTATATACTGTAAGAAGACCACATCCCCAAGGCAGCTACTTAGTTGTTTATGGCAAATTCCACCATAGAGTTGATTACCAATCTCATCATGGGGAATAACTACATTAAGCTGCCCAGCCACTCAAAACCAGGCCCACCCAAGTTGACACACAGCCTTAACTACTACAGGTAACTTCAACAAACTGACAGAAAGTTTGAGGAAATCACAGACAAAATCAAGGAAAACACAGACAAAACTCTAGAAGAGTTTTTAAAAAATGCAATAATAAATTGACAAAATAAATGGAAAATTAGAAACCATACAAAAACAGCAAATAGAGATCCAAAAGATTAATGCTAAAATTTCAGAAATGGATAATGCATTGGAAGGACAAAAGAGTAGAATTGAATCCATGGAATACAGAATTAGCAAAACTGAAGCAAATCCCTCAACACCCATCTGTTGGAGGATCAATCAGAAAAAAGAATTAAACAAAATGAAGAAAGTTTAAGATTCATTAGGAACACCATGAAGAAGTATAATTTACATGTGATTGAAATTCCAGAAAAGGGAGAAACAAAAGGAAACACCTAGAAAATCATCAAAGATTTGTTGGAAGAAAGCTTCCCTAATATCAAGAAAGATGAGAAGATTCAAGAAGGTCATTTAACCCTAAATAGAATAGACTTTAAAAGAAAATCATCAAGCCATACCATAATCAAACTTTCTAAATCAAAGACTAAGAAGGAGTTCTGAAAGGAGTTCAGGAAAAATGACAAGTCACCTACAAAGGAGAACCAATAAAACTAAGCTCTAATTTTTTTGGCAGAACCCATGCAGGCAAAAAGGCAATGGGGTGATATATATAAAATGTTGGGAAAAAAATTGTCAACCAAGAATTATATGTCCAACAAGATTGTCTCTCAAATATAATGGTGAAATTAGGACATCCTCAGATAAACAGAAGGAGAATTTATAAAAAACAGACCAAACTTACAAAAAATGCTAAAGGAGTCTTCTGAATAGAGAATCACCAATGGCAGACAGCTGGAGATTAAGACATATGGCAACATCATCTGGAAATCAATCCAGAAATACAAGGGTCAAAAATAAAATAAACCTTCAAAATGGAAAATAGGGAACCAGGGATGCCAATTTATAAACAATGATAACTACAAAGCAAAAAGAGGTATAAATGATGTAGTTACAGAGCTACCAAATGGAGAAGTCAAAACAATATCAAGATACAAAAGACTGCCTTAAACGTAGGAAGATAATAATAAATTACAGTGTAAGATCAAAGAAAATTAATGAACCTTCACACAAAAATAAAAAAGAAGATAAAGAAAGTCCCAGAAAACACTAAAACAATAGCAATGAAGGATATGATAAGAAAATCCATAAACAAAATGAACTCAGCACAGAAAAATATATAGAAGAAACCATCAATGCCACACACCAAAAAACAGCAAAATGGCAGAAGTAAATTCATACCTATCAATAATTACATTGGCTGTAAATGGATTAGTCGAGGCAGAATGGATGAAAAAGAAAAAATGACCCATCAATATGCTGTCTACAAGAGACAAACCTTAGACAGAAAGACAAAAATAAGTAAAAAATGAAAGACTGGAAAATCATATACCAAACAAATGGCAACCAAACAAGAGCAAGAGTGGCAATACCGATTTCTGATAAAACAGACTTTGGGGCAAAAACCAGCAAAAGACACAAGGAAGGACATTATAGAATGATTAAAGGGTCAAACAAACAAGAGGACATAACCGTAATAAATATCTACACACCCAATGAAAGAGCCCCAAAGTACATAAATCAAACTTTAACAGAATTGAAAGGAGAAATAGACAACTCCACAATAGCATTGAGCAAATTGGCTGCAAAGGATCTCTTTCAAGTGCTGAGGAGCAAAGATGTCTCCTTGAGGACTAAGGTGCACCTGACACAAGCTAGTTGGGCAATCTACTTCCGTAGTGATACTGCCTTGGAAATCCAAGGAAGGGTCACTATGAGTCGGGTCCAACTTGATGACACACAACAACAACAACAACAACAATGACACAAGCTATGTGTTCTGGTTACCTATTGCTGCTCTGACAAGAATATACCACAAATGGGATGGCCTTAACAAAGAGGAGTTTGTTCTCTTACCATTCGGGAGCCTAGAAGTCCAAGCTCAAAGTGCCAGTCTCTAGGAACTGGGTGAAAGCCTCTCAACCTTGGGCTTCAGCTCTGCCTCTTGCTCCCAGCTCACTGAAGCTAGAGGCATCTCTTCACCCAGACAGCTACTGGGTGCCGAGGCTAACAAAGCCCAAGGTCAACAAATAAAATGGCACAGTCCTGATGTTACCAAACCACACGGCAGGCCATTAATTCAAGTCCATTGAAAGTCCCAAGGTTGGTAGAGTATGGCAGGCTGCTGAATAATGACATAGCTACATTCAGGGTCCAAGTGTGCCATGTGCTAGAGACTGTTCAAAGCTGCTACTTATATACAGAAAGCAAACTGTATCCCAAAGGCAGCTACTCAGCTGCTCACAGTAGATTCCACCATGGTGTTGATTATCAATCTCATTATAGGGAATACTACATCCAGCTGCCCAGCCACTCAACCAGGTCTAGCCAAGTTGACACGCAAATGTAACCACCACACTATGGTATTTTCAGTCACCTCATAGGCATGTGAGAGCTGGACAATGAATAAGGAAGACTGAAGAAGAATTGATGCTTTTGAGCTGTGGTGTTAGTGAGGAATGCTGAAAGTACCATGGACTGCTAAAAGAACTAACAGGTCTGTCCTGGAGGAAGTGCAGCAGGAATGCTCCTTGGAGGCGAGAATATCCAAACCTCGTCTCACATTCTTTGGTCATGTTGTCAGAAGGGACCATTCCCTGGAGAAGGACATCATGCTTGGTAAGGTGGAGGGTCAAGGAAAGAGGGAAAGGCCCTCAACGAGATGGATTGACATGGTGGCAGCGGCAATTGACTCAAGTATAGTAAGGATTATGGAGCTGGTACGGGATCGGGTGGGTTTTGTTCTGCTTGCATAGGGTCACTATGAGTCAGAGACAACTTGATGGCACCTAACAACAACAACAACAACACAACAATAGCAGGAAACTTTAATACATCACTTTCAATGAAGGACAGAACAATTAGAAAGAAACGTAACAAAGATACAGAAGATCTAAACAATGCAATCAACAAATGAGACCTCATAGATACGTATAGAACACTCCACCCAACAACAGCACAATACACTTTTTTTTCCCAGTGTATATGGAACTTTCTCCAGAAAAGACCATACATTAGGCAACAAAACAAGCCTCAATAAATTTAAAAACTTCAAAATCCACAGACCATCCTCTCAGATCATAATGTTGTTAAATTAAAAATCAATAACAAGAAGATAAAGGGAAAAAATCAAATACATGTAAACTTAATAATACCCTCTTAAAAACTACTAGATAATAGAAGAAATAAAAAATGAAATTTAAAAAATTATTTTAATCAAATGAGAATGGAAAAACTACATATCAAAATCTTTGGGACACAGCAAAAGTGGTGCTCAGAAAACAATTTGTAGCAATGGACAAACATATCAAAAAAGAAGAAAGAAACAAAATCAACATCTTAACCCAATATATCTAAATATTAGAAAAATAACAGAAAAAAAGTGTATAGTCACTAGAAGAAAAAAATAATAAAGATTCAAGGAAAAATAAATGAAACAGAAAAACAGTAGAAAGAATCAACAGGACTAGAAATTGGTTCTTTGAAAGGATTAATAAAATCGACAAATCATGGGCAAATTAAACAAAGGAAAAACAGGAGAAAATGCAAATAACACAAATAAAAAATGAAATAGGCAATGTCATACAGAACCTACTGCAATGAAAAGGATAATAACAGAATATAACAACAATTTGAAAACCTAGAAGAAATGGACAAATTTCTAGAAACACTCTACTTATCCAAACTAACACAATCCGAGGTAGAAAATTTGAACAAACCCATCACAAAAGAAGAAATTGAACAAGTCATTAAAAAAAAAACAAAACAGAAAAACTTCCAACAAATTAAACCACACCTGTGACTTCCAGCCAAATAAAAGACCAGCAGATGGGCTGAACATTTACATCAGGTAGATACATTCCTTGGAGAGATTGTTCAAGGGAGAACAGAAGGGCAGTGTATGCACAGGACAACTAACTGCTGGGGGCGAGGGCAGGAGAGCATGGGAAGGAAGGACACAGGGAAGAGGTAACTATGAGTAGGAAGTGGGAAGAGAGTTGTTACACTGTGGGAAATTGCAGTCAATGTCATGAGACAAAATGTGTATGAACTGCTGTATGGAAAACAAAATTATTCTGTAAACTTTCACCTGAGTCACAATAAAAAAAGCAAGTAGCAAATGATAGCCATCCGACACAGCTGTGGTGGAAATGTGGCAATCACCCCACAGGAGCACACACCACCAAAAACAGAGTGTCAGGGTTGGTACTACTGCACTTGAAAGTGGTGGGGGGCAAAAAAAAAAAAAAGGAAAAAGGAGGAAAAGAAACAAATAATGATGTGTGGAGGTGGGGTTAAAAGGAAGAAAAAAAAGCAAGGGGGAAAAGAGGAAAGGAGAAGGTAAGACAGTAAAAAGGGAAGAGAGAAAATAGAAAAAGAAAAAAGTGGTGCAACTGTTAGCTGCCAAGCGTGCACTTCAGACCAGGGAGGGGCTGGGACAGGTGCTACTAACTGAGTGGACAGTGGGGAAGGGGTCCCGCTCTTTGGGGAAGAGGGAAAAACCAAATAACTAAGCAGAATTTATGTATTTATTTTTGTAAAAAGCGTCCCAGCCCTGGCAGTGTGGGGAGTTTGACCTGATGCAGGGTGGGGGAGGTGGAGAGAGCCATGTTTCTGGTCACTGGGAGTTTGTGCTAGACAAGGCGGTAGGGCACTGCACATCTCTTTGATTGCCTGATGACTGACGTGAGTACCGGTGCAGTCCGGGGCCAGTGGAATTGATTATCTGGTTCCTGCTCTGGTCAGAGACTTGCTTGCAATAATTCAAAATGGCTGTGTTGTGCCGCTTAGCAGTTTACCGCTTCTTATTTACTGTTTTCATTCAGTCTCTTCCTCTCACTGGTATTTGATTTACTTCTTTCCTTTCCTGTGAAGCTGTAAGATCCAGGATTATCATTCGTAGCTATTTCCTTGCTTTTTTTGAGTCTTTTTTGTAGAGGGTCTGTATAGTGTGTCTGCCTAGTCCACCATCTTGGACCCGGAACCCCAGCAACTGGTTTTAAGAGGAGAAAAGCAGTTGGTTGAGGGATGAGGAGAGGAGAATGCCTCAAACTCAGTAGAGTCCAGGGTAATTTTAATCTTTGTCTGAAATGTGTCAGGACAGGCAGAAACTATTAGCACTCCCATAATGTGGTAGACTCTGGGCATGGTGAGTCTAGTTTTCTTATCTCAGTACCAAGGGGTAAATAGCTCGGGGGTGGGGCGTGGGGGACTGGATGCAAACTCTATTCTCCTTCACTTAGGTGGCTGATCCATCCCAGTAACCAGTGAATAGTTATTCACTATTGTGCCACCCCGTTCATTTCCTTCATAGCACTTTTTGCGTGCCATAAAATTTTATTTATCCCTGGTTATCCTCGCTCATTCACCCTTCCCTCCCATGGCCATGCAAAATGTCCAGCTGTAGCAGCTTCTAAACAAATATTTAATGAAGAAGTGAATGGGTACCCTGAGCAAGTTATCTAGCTTTGCTGAAGGCAATCAGGCCTGTTCTATAATTTTAAGAGAATTGGGTAAGATATGACATAATACATGTGGGAAAGCCTAGTCAAGTACCTGACACATAGAAGGTGTTTAATAAATGTTATTTGCTTTTCCCTTCCCAGGATATATATAATAAGCACATTAACAAAACAAGTAAATAATAATAATAATAATATAATATCAGTTGCCATGGAGTCAATTCCAAGTCATGGTGACCCCATGTGTGTCAGAGTGGAACTGTGCTCCATAGGGTTTTTAATGGCTGATTTTTCAGAAGTCGATCACCATGCTTTTATTCTGAAGAACCTCTGGGTAGATGTGAATCAGCAACATTTTGGTTAACAGTCAAGCTCCTAACTGCACCACCTAGGAACTCTAATAAGCATATACTATGCATCAAAAAGCTCTTAATCAAATCTAATGTGATGCACATCAAGTAGTTCTAAACTTGGTGTACCAACTGTAGAACTTATTAAAAATACAAATACCCTGGCCTGTACTGCCATGCGATGACTCAAATTGTGTGTATCCTAATACATATCAAAATTTAAGAACCAGTGATATAGAATATATATTAAAGTTCAGTATTGGGAAATATGTTAATGATTCAGTTTTAGAAATCTATGGAGCATCTAGGTTAGGCTTCATGGAGAATCTTAAATGCAAACTCTTTACTTTTTCTTCCTGCCTCCCCCATCTCCAGGAGTTTGTTGTTGATGTGCCTTTCTTTTTAGTGTTTCCTCCTTTATTCTTAACAGATCTTAAAGAACTTACAAGGTAGGGAAAAGGTTTCTGGTTTAGAGGGTTTTTTAATTTTAATTTTATTATTATTTTTTTACCATTACCCACCCACCCAGGCTGGGAAGGTTAGAAAAACCTTTCTCCTTAATATAAGGACATTTGTGTAGCATCTTCCTCATCTCAGATATTGTTTATTCTTTCATTCAAAAGGTCACCAAACTAACCAACCAAACAGAAGCAAATCAATTCGGGAAGCTTCTACTACGTGTCAGTCACTACGCTGTAATGCTGGGGATACAAGGACAAGCAGAGTGTGGCTTCTGTCCTCTAATTGTTTGTGGCTGCATTGTCATCACTACTGTTGAATCCACCCCAACTCTTGGCGACCCCATACAGATGGAATGAAGTGCAGGAAGTCCTGTGCATCTCAATACAGTAAAGGGTGCAGATCCCATTGTTGTCATCTATAGGATTTTTACTGGCTGATTTTTGGAAGTAGATCACCAATTTTCTTTCCCTGATCTTTATTAGTCTAGAAGCTCAGCTAAAGCCTCTTCAGCATCATAGCAACACACTAGCCACCACTAACAGATGGATAGAAGCTGTGTATGAGGTGTGGGGTTGGCATACCAAAACAAAATTAAAAATACCCATTACTGTGGAGTTGAGTCTGACCCATAGTGACCCTATAGGACCGAGTAGAACTGCTCTATAGGGTTTCCAAGGTTGTAATTTATTATTTATTTATTGTTGTGATTTGGGTGATAGTTTACAGAGCAAATTCACTTTCCATACAGAAGTTCACATACACTTTGTCTCGTGACATTGACTACAACTTCCCACAATGCAACAGCTTCCCTCCCATTTCCTCCCCATAGTTACCTCTTCCTTGTGTCCTTCCCTCCATGCACTTCTGCCCCTGGAGCTGTCTCCCTGTGCATATACAGACCTTCTTTCTCCCATGATTGTTCTGTCCAAGGAGTGTATCTACTTAATGTAAATATTCAGCTCATATGCCTGTTTTTTGTTTGTCTGGAAGCCACAGGACTGGGTTCAATTCCAGACCTGAAGGGCAGCTAGGGGCCATAGTCTCAGTGGTTCCATCAGGCTCTATCAGATCAGTAAACCTGGTCCCCCCCTTCTTTTTTTTTTTTTTTCCTAATGATTTTGAGTTTTGTTCCACATAGTTCTCCCACTCTATCCAGGATCTTCTACATAGATCCCCCTCCAAGTGGTTGACAGTGGTAGCCAGGCACCATCTAGTTCTTCTGTTCTCATAGTAGTACATAGGTTGAGGATTGCATGGTATACCAGTCCCTTGGACTAATTGTTTCTGTGAATCTTTGGTTTTCTTCATCTTCTTTGCTCTGGATGAGGAGAGACCCATCATTTCATCCACATGGCTGCTTGCTTTTGGTAAGCTTTTACTTACCAAAGTAGGTTGTGGAACAATGTTTTGTGTAGTATGTTATGCCATATTTGATGTTCCCTGCAACTATGGTCCTGAGCTACAGGTCCAACTACTTGCTCCCTCTGGGTAGCCGGCTGTGGCCAAGAAGTGACTACAACCTTGTCCCTTGTCAGTGCTACTATATACCTGGACATTCTTACAGAACGTACCAATATACTTGTAGAAGTATTGTCTGCTAACCCTATACATGGTCTTGTCCACACTCCCCCCTGCATAGACATACCTAATAGTTCAGCCTGTCTATCCACCTATCCACCCGTATATCTATGTTCGCCTTCACTGACAATGCAGTACTGTATGTGCTAAAGGGTTCATCTTTGTTGTCTGTACCTTCCAAGCACCTCTCTCTGTCTTCCTCTTCCTCAATGCCATGCCACCAGAATGGTTAATCACTCACATTTGGTACATTGCCCTTCTCTTCACCCAAATCAATACTTGTCTCTACTTATATAACAGTGTTCCCTTCTCTTCTCTCCCACCCTTGATAACCAACAAAGAAAATTTCCTTTCAAATATAAACCTTTCCTTGACTTTTTACAATAACAGACTAATACAATATTTGTCCTTCTGTGATTGACTTATTTCACTCAGCATAATGTCATACAAGTTCATCCACATTATGTGGTGTTTTTCAGATTCTACATCATTCTTTAGGGTTGCATAGTATTCCATTGTGTGTAGGTACCGTACTTTGGTTATCCATTCTTCAGTTGATGGACACCTAGGTTTTTTCCATCTTTTGGCTATTGTAAATAGTGCTATGATGAATATGGGTGTGCATATGTCTGTTCTTGTTGTGGCTCTCACTTATTTAGGATACATACCTCACAATACGGGAACTCTGGTAGCATAGTGGCTAAGACACTTGCCTGCTAACCAGACGGCTGGTGGTTCAA
>NW_006921615.1:6995820-7004802 GCF_000298275.1 Orycteropus afer afer
TTTTTTTTTTTTGGTAGCTATTGTAAATGGTATCGCTTTCCTTCCAATGCTGTAATTTTTATGGAAGCAGACTGCCTCATCTTTCTCCTGTGGAATGGCTGGTGGGTTCTACCTGAACTGATGACCTTATGGTTAGCAGCTGAGCACTTAACCACTGTACCACCAGGGAATCTTGTGGAGTTGTTATGTTGTTGTTGTTGTTAGGTATTGTCATAATGATTTCAATTCATAGTGACTCTGTACAACAGAACAAAACACTGCCCTATCCTGAGCCATCCTCACAATTGTTGCCATGCTTGAACACATGGTAGCAGTCACTGCTGAGCATGTTCTTCCCCTTTGACTCCAGGTCTTTGTACGTTTCATTATAATACTTTACTTTGTTTTCTAGAGCTGCCCTTTGAAATATTCTGCTCAGCTCTTTTATTTCACCATTTCTTACATTCACTTTAGCTGCTCTCTGTTCAAAAGCGAGTTTCAAAGTCTCTTCTAACGTCCATTTTTGTCTTTTCTCTCTTTCCTGTCTTTTTAATGACCTTTTGCTTTCTTCATGTATGATGTCATTCCACAACTCATCTGGCCTTTGGTCCCTGGTGTTCAATGCATCAAATCTATTCTTCAGATGGTTTCTACATTCAGGTGGGACATACTCAAGATCATATTTTGGCTCTCATGGATTTGTTTTAATTTCTTCAGCTTCAATTTAAACTTGCATGTGGTAGTTAAGGTTATGTGTCAGCTTGGCTGGGCCTGGTTTTGAGTGGCTGGGCAACTGGATATAGTTACTCCCCATGATGAGACTCATAATCAACTCCATGGTGGAATTTGCTGTAAGCAGTTGAGTACCTGCTTTAGGGATGAGGTCTACTTCTAGTATATAAGAAGACACTTTGAGATCTGGAGCTTCTTAGCACATTTGGATCCTGCATTTGGCCAAGTCATCAGTGAGTTGCCCACCGTGTTGTCTGCCGATCTTGGGATTGTTTCTGGACTTGAACTAAGTGGACTGCCATGTTGTGTGATAATCTTGGGACTGTGCCATTTTATTTGTCAACCTTGAGTTTGTAAGCCTCAGCAGTCAGCAGCTGCCTGAGTTAAGCAGCTCTAGAGGACAAAGTAAAGTATTATAATGAAATGTGCAGTTTTGGTGGGCCAAGAGCAAGAGGCAGAGCTGGAGCCCAAGGTCAAGGGGCCTTCACTCAGCCCCTAGAGCCACTTGGAACTCAGACTTCTAGCCTCCTAAACTGCAAGACAATAAATCCATGTTTGAGGAAGCCATCCATTTGTGGTATTTTCTGTTAGAGTGGCACTAGAGAACCAAAACATTACATACGAGCAATTGATGGTCAGCCCCTGGTCTTGTTCTGACTGATGATACTGAGCTTCTCGGTTGTCTCTTTCCACAGATGTGGTTAATTCAATTCCTGTGCATTCTGTTTAGCAAGGTCCACATGTATAGTTGCTATTTATATTATTTCAAAAAGGCATTTGCAATGACGGAGCTCTGGTGGGATAGTGCTCAAGGCATTTGACTGCTAATCAGAAGACTGGTGGTTTAAACTCACCAGCCACTCCTCAGAAGGAAGATTGGGCAATCTACTTCCATAGAGATACCACCTCAGAAATCGAAGGAGGGGTCGCTATGAGTCAAATCAACTCAACGGCAGTGAGTTTGGTTTTTTGGTTTTATTTGCAATGAGTGAATGGCTGGTCTTGAAAAATTCTATCATGTGATCTCCAGCAACATTTCTATCATCAGTGCCATATTTCCCACCTACTGATGTTTCTTTGTTTCCAACTTTTGCATTCAAATCTCCAGTAATTATCAGTATATCTTGTTTGCATGTTTAGTCAATTTCAGACTGCAAAAGTTGGTAAAAATCATAAATTTCTACATCTTTGGTTTTAGTGGTAGGTGCACAAATCTGAATAGTACTAGTATTAACTTTTTTAAAGTGGGTTTGTTGATTCTTATGACTTGCCTGAGTAAATGTAGCAAAGGTGCTTTAGAAAACTGTAGTGGGAATGGGAAACAAGTAGTAGGAGCTACTCTCTTAGTTCTGAGATACATATTAGAAGTTGGAGAGATTTGTTGTGAACATGTATAAAGCATGTCTCAGTAGAAAACAATTTGTTCAGAACAGTTCTGGGTACTCAATGGGCATCTGCAGCGTAGTAGTCAGAGCTGATTTCTTACCCTGCACCTGTTTGCTCTGTCCAGCAGATGGCACCAAATAACTAGTCATAGTAGGTTGTGTACCCTTTAGGGGAAAAAATGCGTTTATGTAAAGCTCCGATTTAAAGAAAGTACTCATACTGCCTGTCTAGCACTTTCTTTAGCTTCATTTTTGGGTGGCATGTGGATTCAAATAAGAAGTAGACAAGAAAATGGTTGCCTTTCCTGGAATGTGGTACTATTGTGAAATAAGGGAGATACAGGTCAAACCCAATGGCAAGCCAATAAATTGGTGCCCAAGCACTGGTGGCATGGGGAGCCAACATGGGGAACTCGTGTGAGTGTGTGTGTGGGCAGGATTGAACAGTAAACAATGAAAGTGATGGAAAATAAAAAATAGTGTAAAGAGAAGGTACACAAAACCTGCACAGAGAATAAGGAAGCAGGGAAAGATGAGTGTGTGTGTGTGTGTGTGAGAGAGAGAGAGAGTTTGAGAGCAAGACCCAGGGAACTTGGAGTAAAGGCATTAATTATGAGAGATCCAGAAGAAAGGATTTCATTCCTCCGTTTCTTACTGTCCCAACGATACCCAAACCAAACCCACTGCCATCAAGTCAATTCTGACCCTTAGCGATCCCCATTGGGTTTCCAAAGCTGTAAATCTTTACAGTCGTAGATTGCCTCATCTTCCTCTTGTGAAGTGGCTAGTGGGTTTGAGACACTGACCTTTTGGTTAGCATGCAGATGCCTCACCCACTATGCCACCAGAGGTCATATAAATTAAGAATCAGGGAAGAAAAAGACTCCAATTCATCTAGAACTAATCCAGTGAAAGTCTTCATTTCAAGAGACTATTACTTAGTGCTTACGATGGGTTTAACAAAGAATAGGAAAGAGCTACACTGCCTGTGTACCTGTCAGGGCAGTGACATCAAAGGTTTAGGGACTGAAAGAGGAAACGCCCTATTGTGGAAAAGGAGAAGAGAAAAAAAACAAAGTTAAGTTGGAATAGTAGACCTACTGGGTTCGCTTTCTCTTTGTTGAGCTTTTTCAATCATCTCACATTAAAAAGAAAAACGTCTGCACGTGATAAGATGAGCGATGGGAAGAGAGGGTTTACCCCTGATGCAAATGAGGCTCTGCGGTTCTATTTAGAAGCAGCTTCCGCAGCACAACAGTCTATGCTCTAGTTTGGAAAATGGTTCCCTGTGTGTGTATGTGTGTTTGCTTTTTATGCTTCAATGTTCTATGTCACCTATCCTGAGACATTTTAAAAAGGAGGACAAAAGCATTCACGAGATATTCCCAAGTGCACACAGGCAACCACGGGTGAGAAGACAATGAAACCATAGTTTGTCCCAGGAGAATGCTGCTTCTCTCAAGAATTCTTACAAGTTACAAAACTCTTATCTGAAATGGTGCTACAGGCAGAAGTGTCTTGAAAACATAAGAATAGTGTACAAATATTATGGGCTTTGCAATTTATCTCAATTCCAATTATGACACATTTGTTGTCAAAAACTGAAACTCCTTTTCTTCCAGGAAAACTGGTTCTTTGAAGAATCAGGTTGTTATGCCCTTATCCGGGTTGTTACCTGTTTAAGCTTAATTAATCTATAATTTTTTGAGAAGAGAGAGATGAGTGGTGTTGAATCCGTAGTACTCTAATTAATCATTCAAAAAAACAAAAATCTACTAAACAGACTCTGGTAAGCTAGTGGCTCTCAAATTTGTGTGTTAAAGAATTACCCAGGGTACTTGTTAAAATGCAGATTGTAGGCTGAACTCTGGGAGCTCTGGTAGCATAGCAGCTAAGGCACTTGACTGCTAACCAGAAGGTTGGTGGTTCAAACCCACCAGCCACTCCTCGGAAGGAAGATGGGGCAATCTACTTCCGTAGAGATACTGCCTTGGAAACCCAAGGAGGGTTCGCTATAAGTTGGGTCCGACTCGAGGGCACATAACAACAACAACAACAGGCTGAACTCCAGAAATTCTGATTAAAGACGTTGTGGGTGGAGCCTACGAATTTGCTTGCTAACCAATTATTTCAGGTGATTCAGATACAGAAGATCCATAGACCTCACTTAGAGCCGCTCGGTAAGTTCTAACCGTTAACCTTTCAGTCAGCAGCTGAGTGCTTAGCTATTATGCCACGTGTGGTCCTTGAATGATGTATAGGATTTGGATAAATCATGAGGACAGAGCAAGATATTGGAGATGAGGGAACAGCATTCACTTCATATTATGCTTATTAAAAAAGAATGTTATTAATATCCATAAGCCTACACTAAAGATAGCAGCATGGACAAGCATGGCTAGGGATTAAACTATAATCTTGTTAACTACTTTCAGAGGAGAAATAAAGGATGAAAAGCCAAAACTTCCTGAATTGGCAACATCATCTCCTGTATTTTCAATATTCTGATGCCAATTGGACAATTTTTTACTTCAATAGTTGATAAATAGTAGGAATCAGTGCCATCATATATTTATGTGGATCCTGTTTTTCTCATGTATCTGTATTTATTTCATCCAGCTGCTTTTTAAAAAATTAAAATTATAATTATAAAACCCAGGAAGGGTGTAAACAATTGAGAGGATTAGGAGGACTGTTTGAAACCGAGGAAGTAAGATTAGCATAATCAAAAACCACTTCTTATTTAAAAAAGAGATTTATATTCCTTAAGAATTATGTTGGTACATATATTTTTCTCAGCTATATTTTGTCCATCTCACTACCTGAAACAAATTTTAATTCATTTACCTTGTTTTCCTTCCCCAGCTTTTCTCTCTAATAACCTGCAGAGTGTCAAAAACACAGTATGTAAGCAATTTTGTCAAGAGTTTCTACTGAGCATCTATGTAGAGAGGTGGTATAGTAGGATGGATAAAACAAACAAACCCACAACCATCTAGTCAATTCTGATTCATAGTGACCCCTGATGGTTTCCCAAGGCTGTAAATCTTTATAGAAGTAGATTGCCTCATCTTCCTCCCAAGGAGCAGCTGGTGGGTTTGAACCATTGAACTTCTGGTTAGCAGTCAAACACCTTACCACTACACCATTAGAGCTCCTTGGCCTTGTTGTCGAGTCAGACCCGACTCATAGTGACCCCTCCTTGGGTTTCCGAGGTGGTATTACTACAGAAGTAAATTGCCCAACCTTCTTCCGAGGAGCTGGAGGGTTTGAACCGCTAGCCTTCTGGTTGTTGTTGTTGTTGTTGTTGTTTGCCGTCGAGTCGGCCCCGACTCATAGCGACCCCTCCTTGGGTTTCCGAGGCAGTATCACTACGGAAGTAGGATTGCCCAACCTTCCTTCCGAGGAGTGGCTGGTGGGCTTGAACCTCCAGCCTTCTGGTGAGCAGTCAAGTGCCTTAGGCACTATGCTACCAGAGGTTAGCAGTCAAATATCTCAGGCACTAATCCACCAGAGCTCCTCAGAGCTCCTTAGTATGATGGATAGGGGCAGAAAATTAGGTTTTAGTCTCCAATTTACCACACTTACTACTTGTTTGACCTTGGGAGAGCTATTTACCTTTATGTGCCTTAGTGTTCTTGTCTGTAAAGTAGGCATAGGGTTGTTATCACAATTAAATGAGTAAGTTCATGTAGAGCACTTAAAGCCTGGCCTATAAAACATAACAAAACATAGCCTTCAAGTCGATTCTGACTCATGGCCAGCCCATCTGTGACAGGGTGGAAGTGTTCTATGGGCTTTTCTTGTTTATATTCTTTACAAAAACAGATTTCCAGGCTTTTCTTTGACAGTACCACTGGGTGCATTTGAACTTCCAAACTTTATATTTTCTTTTCTTTCTTTCTTTCTTTCTTTTTTTTTAAAATTTTATTGTGCTTTGTGTGTAAATTTACAGAGCAGATTTGTTTTACATTCAACAGTTCATGTACATTTGATTTCACACCCCAATTACCATCCCCAACCATAACAAACTCTCCTCCCCTCCTGTTCCTGTGACTACCCCCTTCCTATGCCCTTCTTAACTATGCACTCCTATCTGTCCAGCTTTCTCCTTCTGGTGCCTCATTGAACTTCCAAACTTTAGGTTAGTAGCCAAGTGGAAACAGTTTGTGCCACCATACCAACACACATACACACACACACACACACACAAACCCATTACCATCAAGTAGATTCCAAAACATAGCGACCCCATAGGACAGAAAAGAACTGCCCTATAGGGTTTGCAAGGCTATAATTTTTACTGAAGCAGATTGCCACATCTTTCTCCATGGAATGGCTGTGAGTCCTAATCGTGGACATTTCAGTTAGCAGCTGAGCTCTTAATCATTGTGCCACCATCACTGTTGTTGTTAGGCACCGTTGAGTCAGCTCTGATTCATAGTGACCCTGTATACAACATAATGAAACACTGCTCAGTTGTGCGCCATCTTCACAATCCTTGCTATACTTGAGCCCATCGCTGTAGCCAGCACTCGTCTATCAGTTTGTCATACTGTGGTGGCTTGCATGTTGCTGTAAGTCTGGAAGCTATGCCACCGGTATTTCAAATACCAGCAGGGTGACCCATAGTGAACAGGTTTCAATGACCAGACTAAGAAAGACTAGGAAGAAGGAAGGGGCTATCCCCTTCTCAAAGAAATGGCCACTGAAAACCTTATGAATAGCAGTGAAATACTGTCTGACATAATACTGGAAAACTTTATGAATAGCCCTGTGCCACCATAGTTAGGGTAAAATCAACATTAGCTTTTGTCATGAGTTCTGGTGCTGAAGGGTTTATGAGAAGCATTATAGATTCTGTTTCATGGGACGTATAAGCAGACTGGAGATGTATTATATTTGATTGATATAATATGTTGTTGTTAGGTGCCATCGATTTGGTCCTAACTCAAAGTGACCCTACATACAACAGAAGGAAACACTGACCAGTCCTGTACCATCCTTACAGTCTTTGCTGTTCTTGAGCCCATTGTTGCAGCCACTGTGTCAATCCATCTCATTGCATGTCTTCCTCTTTTTTACTGACCCTACTTTACCAAGCATCATGTCCTTCTTCAGGGACTGGTCCCTTCTGACAACATGTCCAAAGTGTGTGAGATGAAGTCTCACGTTCCTTGCTTCTTCCAAGCCTGTACTTTTTCCAACACAGATTTGTTTGTTCTTCTGGAAATCCATGGTATATTCAATATTCTTTTCCAATACTGCAATACAAATGTATTCAATTCTTCTTTAGTCTTCCTTATTCATTGTCCAGTTTTGCATGCATATGAGGTGATTGAACAAACTCAGTGTGTCTGGCGTTTATTGTCTTTTACTTCTAGTTTTAATCAGATGTAGGAATATATTTGCTCAAAATTATTGGTTACCAAAGATACTCCCAAATTTCAGTCACTTTACAAATAAGAAATTATTTTTCATCTGTATTACAGTCCAAAGCAGACATTCCTGGTCAGAAAGGAGAGAGAGCGTGGGGTCCAAACTCATTAAAAACCCCAGACTGAAGGATACTCTGCCATCTTTAATATGTGGCATTCAGGGTTCCCTTGGTGTCAACACCAGATGGGAGGAGGGAGCAAAAGAGAGGGTGGAAAAGGTACATTTAAGTTATAGTGTCACCGTCACTTCTGCTTCCATTCCATTGATGGCCTCCACCTACATGTAAGGGGAAGCTGGGAAGTGTTTACATCACCACAGCGAGTCTCCATTTTGAGAGGGGAGCAAAGCAGCAGTCTTTGGGGGACATGTTCTCCCTTCCTCCTCATTTCTAACTTGTTTTTCCATTAGTATATTCTGTGCCTGTTTCTTCTTCTATAAAATGGGATAACAATAGTACTTCTTCCCAAGGATTACCATGAAAATTAATTGAACTAACCTATGTGAAGTGATTGGAATGTGTCTGACTCATAGTTGATGCTCCATCATTGATAACTACTTGCAAAAAGGGGATTTCTGACCCCTAACTTCACAAAAGAGGGAAACAGAGTCACCATCAACAACCCAAGACTTATTCCTATGAGGCCAGACATGCTGCCACCTTCCAGCCTTTTTACCAGTTCTGACGGTAACCATCCCTCCCATGGCACTCACTACTTCTTCGGTGGGTTCGAATGGCAATACAGAACTCACAGACAATACTCATGATTATGGGGTTTATTAGTGAAGTAATAGGCTACAACTCAGGTTCAGGAACACTATCAGGATACAATTCTTCAATCAGGAAAGTCGCCCCTCTGCTATGCCCTCAGGCATTCCTTTCTGGCCCTTGGCCTCTCTGCTTGGCCTCTGCCGCGTTCAGGCAAGTGTTACAAAGCTCTTTTAGCTCTGCCAATAGGTATACCTAGTGCACCCCACTCTGCCAGCAAGCCTCTGGCTCAGTGGCATCCAGCTTTCTTGCTCTGTGGGCCAGTAAGCCCGCTACTCTGTTTCGTGTCTCTTGGTTCCACTGTCATCATATCCCAACCAGGCATCTCGTCAGGGCATCTCTACCAAGGAGGTCCAGCACAGGAATCTCAGGTCCAAGGACACACACCATCCCAACTCCAGCTCTTCTCTCTTGATGGCAGTGAGATCCCCCCTTCTGCCTAAAGGAGGGCTCATTTTAAGACTGGCAGGGTGACAAAACTAACCAATCCCAACATTAGAGTTCCATATACCTTATTTGCATGGTCCCACCCAGTAACCTGGTGGGAGTCACAAATCTATGACTAGAAAAGCCATACCAAGTAATTCATTGCATCATACTATTATTATTATTAATGCATTTTAATGAAATAAAATTTACGTGCAGTGAAATACACAAAACTAAAGTGACATGGGTCAATGC
>NW_006921615.1:7010948-7022499 GCF_000298275.1 Orycteropus afer afer
GGATATGTTTTGGATCTGTATCCTGGTCCCTTGTTTCTCCTGCTTTATCTTGCTTCTTTGTGTGGACTGTGATGCTCTGTTGTCTCCAAAGCATTGTGATGTTTTTGTGTTTATATTTAATTGGTGATTCTATGTTGGAGTGACTTGCCCACAATTTTTGTTTTCCTTGTATGTTATCTATACAGGCAGGGTACTGTACTGTGCTCCTCTATTCAGTAGTTGACAGCACTTATACACTCACCACCTGTCTCCTTTCCTTTGTCAGTCTCTCGTATGTCCTTGCCGACCCTGGCAAACAGAGCCTGTTCTTAGGTCCCTGGAATCTGAATAAGAATGCTATCACTTTAAAATCCAAAATGGCTGCCATGTGTAAACAATCAAAATGACTGTGCCCTCCAGAGAGCAGAAAGTCCACAGCTCAGGTTGTTTCCCTCCTTGCTGTTTCCCTTCCTAGTCATAGGCCACCAGAGCAGTTGTCCTTGTAGCCCTTTGTGACTGGGACTGATCTTTAATTTAGGTCAATTCTCAGGTCCCAGCACCACTTGGAAATATTCAGGCTGTTGGTCTTGTCAGAGTAGCTGACCGTCCGCAGCTCTGACCATCTCTGTACTCACTGTTTTCGTTCACGTTCTTCCACTAGTTGGTGCCTAATCCACTTCTGTATAGTTCCTTTCAAAGCTCAGGGTTCCAGGAGTATCTTCTGTATCTCTGTCAATTGGTTTTTCTTTTCTTTGTTGAAGAGGGTCTGTGTCACTTGTCTGCCTATTCCTCCATCTTCTACATCACACTATTATTAATAATTAGTTATAGGACTTCCTCAGCCACCCAGTTGCTCCAAGCTACAAATTCCCTTCCCTCTTCACTTATATCCAATCAGTAAGCAAGTCCTGCTTATGTAATAAAAACTAAATAGATATTTATATTTTTAAAGGTGCAAGTAAAAGAAATTTATTTCTTTCTTTTTAACTTTTTATTGTGGTTTGGGTGAAATTTTGCAAAGCAGATTTGTTTTACACTCAAATGTTCATACATTTTGTTTTGGGATACTGGTTACATTCCCCACAGTGTAAAAGATGTTTCTAATATGGAAATCAGAATATATGGATTTGAGTTTTTTGAAAAAGAAAACAACAAACACTTTCCCTGAGGGAACCAAGGAGCTCTGGTGGTGTGGTGGTTAAAGCATTCAGCCGCTAACCAAAACATCAGAGATTTGAACTTACCAGCTGCTCCACTGGAGAAAGATGAGACAGTTTGCTTCCATAAAGATTTACAGCCTTGGAAACCCTATGAAGGATTTCTGTTCAGAATTGACTCAATAGCAGTGTGTTTGGTTTTGGTTTTGAGGGAAACAATTTATTCATATGATTTCAATTTTCATCTTGAAAACAGGTCTTACAAGATTATATGACTGGATTAAAACTCCCAAGTGGAAGGGGTCTTGAAAGGTCTTTTGATTCCATCATTTAAAAACCGACAAAAGCACAAACCAGGTAATGGCAAATCTGGTACTAGAACCCAGATCACACAACTCTAGTCAAGTGCTCCATTGTAATTGGCTGCCTTCCTTCAAAGAGAACTTTCCTATACTCCTTTTTATTCTCATTTCGATGTTTACCTCCCAGTTTAATTTCACAGAAATAGAAACTAAGCCAAAGCCGAATAAACAATCCCTCTCCCTTCATCCTCATAGTTTGTATCTGTTACAAAAAATAGCAGCTATATGAATTTCCTCTAATCTTCTGCAGTTACAAACCAACAAAGATTGGAAACCAGCTGCTGTAGAGTTGAATCCAAGTTGTGATGACCCCATGTGTGTCAATGTAGAACTGTGCTCCATCAGGTTTTCTGTATTATTATTTATAATTTATTTTCTGTTGTTATTGTTGAGAATATGCACAGCAAAACATACACCAATTCAAGTTTCTACATGTACAATTCAGTGACATTGATTATATTCTTCGAGTTGGGCAGCAATTCCCGCCCTCCTTTTCTGAGTTATTCTTCCCTTGTTAACATAAACTCACTACTCCCCAAGGTTCCTATTTACTCTTTTGAGTTGCTGTTGTCAATTTGACCCCTTCTAGATAGATAGATGGGAGCTCTGGTAGCATAGTGGCTAAGACACTTGCCTGCTAACCAGACGGCTGGCGGTTCAAACCCACCAGCCACTCCTCGGAAGGAAGGTTGGGCAATCCTACTTCCGTAGTGATACTGCCTCGGAAACCCAAGGAGGGGTCGCTATGAGTCAGGGCTGACTCGATGGCACATAACAACAACAACAAGATAGATAGATAGGAGCTCTGGTAGTGTAGTGGCTAAGGCACTTGACTACTAACCAGAAGGCTGGTGATTCAAACCCACCAACCACTCCTTGGAAGGAAGGTTGGGCAATCTACTTCCGTAGTGATACTGCTTTGGAAACCCAAGGAGGGGTCACTATGAGTCGGGTTCGACTTGAGGGCAGTGAGGGTTTTTTTTTTTGCAGATAGATTGCACTGTAGGGTTTGCAATGGCCGTGTCCTTTCAGAAGTAGATTATCAGGTCTTTCTTCCAAAGCACCTCTGGGTGGATTCAAACCTTCAACTTTCAGTTAGCAACCAAGTGTGTTAACCATTTACACCCAGGAATGCCAATAAAGATTCTAGAGGACCAGATTCTGATTCTTCTAGCCAGCTATTCTGTTTCCCAAACTCAAGGGAATCTCCTTCCTGCTTTTCATTCTGAGCAGCAGATGGCACTGTGCACAAGTCTGCGAAGATCTTTCCTATAGTCAGGGAAAGTTGCAGGAAAATGTGCTCAAGTTTCCTGCTGACACTCCCTTAATTTTATAGACATGCTCATCCTCCTCTTCCCAGGTTTCAGTGCTCATACGAGTGTGAGCTGTATGTTCACAGGCCAAAGTAATATTGTGTATGTATAATTTATATGGTTCTGGACATTTTGGCAGAGGCTGCTGGCTCATCCCTGAACTCATTTCCTCTCCTTCCTGGGTGCAAAACTAGACTACATTCCTTGCCTCCCTTGTAGTTAGATTTGGCCATGTGACTAAGCTGTGACCAATGGAATCTGAGGGTTTGTGACATGTGCTATTTCCAGGCATGGCCTATGAAAAAATCCCACATGACATCCTTCATGTTCTTTCTTCTCCACTAGTTGGATGTCAATGTCCAGGATGACCTTGGAAGCCATGAGTCAAACAGGACAGAGTTGCTATCACCCTGGGTCCCTGAATGACTCCATGGAGTTGAATGACCGCAATGATTTGAACCCACATTTGGCTGTTAATATGAGCAAGAGTTAAAACCTAATGTGAAATTTTGGAATTTGTTTTAGCACTAATTAGCCTTCTTGTACAAATATTAATTGATGAAACTCTAACACTCCGTGTGGTGTTCCTGGAGAAGATGTTTAATGGAGTTTTACAGGAAATATTCAAATTTTTGCACAGTAAGGGATCTTTTTCCATATCAGACTCCAAATAGGAAGTGACTGCAGCCTATCTAAGGGGGGTTTTTAAAGGCCTCTTTTCATCTACTCCACCTTGTTTCAAAAAACAGAGGACTTGACCTGCAGACTAGAAAGCAGGCAGCTAGCAGAGAGAATGCAAATTAGCTCAGGGTAAAGACAGAGAGAGACAGCTTCAAGTAATCATATCTGTTTATGAATAAAGCAGGTAGCCAGCAAGTTGCCAAGCACGTAAGTAAGTCTGTCAGTAGAAATAAAGATACTATAATAAGCACTATTCAGGGTGTTGGAGATTGTCTTTAAAGCTGGCTAGCACCGATTTCTCCCATCCTTACAAACACACGGAGCATGTGTTGAAGGCACCTCACATCAAACATGGAAGTCTGTTTCCTATCCCCTTGAGTCTGGGGTGGCCTGGGGACTTGCTTTGACTGACAGAATGCAGAAGAAGTGATGCTGCATCAATTCTGGGCCTGGACAGCTTCCACCTCCACTTTCTTGGAACACAGTTGCCATGCTGTGAGAAAGCCAGTCTAGGCTATAGAGGAGGAGAGGCCATGTGCTTGGAAGAACTCAGAGGCCCCGTTGAGGACCAGCACTGATGTCCTATCATCAGAGTGAAGTCTTCTTGACTATTCTGGTCCTAGGTGAGTTCCAGCTGAATGCAGTCCCCAAAATTACCTCAGTCAATATCACATGTAGCACACTGTTGATGTAAATCTATTCAGCTCATAGAACCATAAGAAATAATAAATCATGTTGTTGTTAGCCACTAAGTTTTGGTAGTTTATCATGTGGTACTAGGGTAAGTGACAAGTACTTTGGAACAAGAAGTACATGGATGCTCCAGGGGCATGGCAGGGAGAAGACACAGTGGGACACAGAAGAAACTTATCCAACAATAATTTACTAAATTTTCCTATGAATCAAGATCATATTAGGTCACCTCACCACTATCTAATCAGTTGCCATCAAACATATCCTGACTCATGGTGACCCCATGTGTGTCAGAGTAGAACTGTGCTCCATAGGGTTTTCAATGGCTAATTTCTTGGATGCAGATCACCAGGCCTTTCTTCCAAGGCATCTCTTGGTGTGTTCTAACCACCAATCTTTCAGTTAGTCATCAAGCATTTGTACTACCCAGGGACTCCTCATGTTAAGACAAACCAAAAAAATCAAACTCACTGCCATCGAGGCAGTTCTGACTCATAGCAACCCCTCCTTAGGTTTCTGAGGTAGTATCTGTATGGAAAGAGATTGCTCAGTCTTCTGAGCAGTGTCTGGTAGGTTTGAACCGCCAGCCTTCTGGTTAGCAGTCGAATGCCTTAGGCACTATGCCACCAGAGCTCCCCATGTTAGGCCAGGGAGACCCAAAGACCATTGAGATGCAACCTTGTCTTTACATAGCTTATAGAAAAGCAGAAGGAGACAGCTGTGCAAAAAATACAAACAGATAGGTATTATTGGAATTGTCATTGAGCTGGGGTCACAGAGGGGGCAATGGAAAAAAAAAGGAGCAATCCATTTTAAAAACTAAAGCTGAATGTGTAAAGTGAAGAGGATTTGATGAGTAGCTCAAAGAGATTGCAAGGAAAAGGTAAAAAACTCCAGGCAGAGGGAGCTCAGATCCAAAGGCAGTGAGGGGTGAATCAGTGTGGAAATGGTCAGAAACACTCTATCTGGATGAACTGGGCCAAGAGAGGGCCCACCAGCTGAGGAGCATCCTCGCTGAGTTCCCTTGTTCTTAACAAGGCTCACTGCTGCCTGGGGTGCTCTGTGCCACACTGTGCTGATGTCTCCCTGGTGCCAGACGACACTGTGAGTTGTTTGTCCTTCACACCTGTCTACACCGCTTACCAGGACTAAATGACACAACTCTTATTTTGGGCTGAGGGAAGCTCTGGTGGCATAGTGCCTAACGCATTTGACTGCTAACCAGAAGGCTGGTGGTTCAAACCCACCAGCCACTCCTCAGAAGAAATATTGGACAATCTACTTCCTTAGGGATACTGCCTCAGAAACCCAAGGAGGGGTCACTATGAGTCGAATTGACTCGATGGCAGTGAGGTTTTGTTTTGTTTTGTATACCCATGAAATGTCAAGTGCAGGTTTACGAGTGACAAATGAATTGAAATTATCCTCTAGGTTGATAAACAAGGAACTCTGGTGATGTAGTAGTTAAAGCACTTGGCTGCTAACCAAAAGGTCAGTGGTTCAAACCTACCAGCTGCTCCACAGAAGAAAGATGAGGCAGTCTGCTTCTGTAAGACTTACATACTTGGAAACTCAATAAGGGTTGCTATGAGGTGGAATTGAATCGATGACAATGAGTGAGCGAGTGAAGTTGATAAATACTCCTATGTTTCTATCACTCTTGGTTTTTATAAAAAGTATTACTTTAGGCTCTGTGTGCTTTTATTACTTAAACCAATGGCTGTCAAATGTTTTCATCTCCCTGATTTTAATCATCCTACCTACAAAGGAAGGAGCTCTAGTGGCACAGTGGTTAAAGCATTTGCCTGCTAACCAAGAGATCAGCATTCAAACCCACTAGCCACTCTTTGGGAGAAAGATGGGGCAGTGTGCTTCAGTAAAAATTTACAGTCTTGGAAACCCTATGGGGAAGTTCTATTTTGTCCTATAAGGTTACTATAAATTAAAATCAACTTGATAAGAGTGGGTTTGGTTTTTGGGTTACCTACAAAGGAGGTATGGTGGTGCAGTCATTAAAGCACTTGGCTGCTGATCAAAAGTTGGCAGTTTGAACTCACCAGCTATTCTGTGGGAGAAAGATGTGGCAGATTACATCTGTAAAGAATTACAGCCTTGGAAATCCTATTGGGAAGTTCTACTCTGTTCTATAGGGCCATCTGAGCTAGGATGGACTCATCAGAAGTAGGGGTGGGGGATCAATCTACCAAAAAAAAAGGGGGTGTAAAAACTGTAACTTTACTTGCACTGCTTTACTTATCACACTGCTGGTGTTAGAAGAAGACAAGCTCTGTCATCCTTCTGAGGATGGAGGAGACAGCCCTTTTCTCTGACCCCATCTCCTGCTGTGTTTTGACCAGCTAACCCAAAATGGGGTTAGCAAGAAGATCCATTGATGGGCAGGAAGAAAACATTGGAAATTCTCTTTATGTTGACTTTTAATCTAAGGCATACTTCATATGGGTGGTACACACGTTTGACATGCTTGGCTGCTAACTGAGAGGCTAGAGATTGCAGTCCACCCAGAGGTGCCTTGGAAGAAAGACCTGGCAATCTACTTCTGAAAAATCAGCCATTGAAAACTTTTATAGAGTGCAGTTCTACTGCGACATACATGAAGCCAACCATAAGTTGAAATTGACGTAACAGCCACGTTTTTTTGATACAGTTAATATATCATCAATACATGCAAATGATTTATAAATAAAAATACCTGTATGGAGGGTACCTGATCAAATCAGATAAGCAATCAACAAAGTTTGGGAGAATACTGCACTAGCACTCTGCACCTTCCAGGTTCCTCTGAAGTCCCAGGGGACTGAGGTGAGCAACCACCCACCTGCAGAAGGAACCCAAAGAAACAAAATGACCTCCACCACCCCACCCTGGCAGCACATTCCTTGGCTCTAGCCCATTTCTGTTGATCTTGTGCAGGCAGAATGGTTTAGTCGTGAAATATACTATTTCCCTATCGAGAACTTTCCTTCTCATCTCTGACTTCACAGTTACCCTTTCCACTATCCCCCTCACCCTTTCCCTTCACCCTGATCTGGGACACTGAGCCTCACTTGTCCTAGGTACAACCCTCCTGACACCCTGTCCGCGCTCTTCAGTAGTCTGATTCTCCATTTACCCTTGCCTTACTCTGTACAGTGACCTTGATCATATCTGAAGTTTGTCCTTAATAAACTATTGTCCCACCTAGTGACTTATGTTTCCCTTATTTTGAAGGAATAATCCAAATAATAATAATAATAATAAAGTCAACCAAACTCACTGCTGCCTCGGATCCAACTCATAGTGACCTCTCCTTGGGTTTCCCAGACGGAATCTCTACAGAAGTAGATTGCCCAATCTTCCTTCCGAGGAATGGGTGGTGGGTCTGAACTACCAGCCTTCTGGTTAGCAGAATGACTTAGGGCACTATGCCACCAGAGCTCCCATAACAGTAATAGTAGTATTTGTATACCCGCTACATGTCCTGTGCAATCCATGATCATCTCTGATACTTGGAACAACTTTGTAAGGTGAGTGCATTTTGAGGCAACGGAGGTTGAGAGTTCAAGCTGATATCTATCTGAGCTGGAATTTGCACACAAGTGGCTGCCTCCCTACCACCAAAGCCACCAAAGCCTGCATCTTTCTGCCACACCATGTGGTTTCTCTTACCACCACTGTGAGGTACAGAGTGGTGCATATTAGTTTATGTTATCATCCAAGAAGTAATTCCCTTCTCCTTATTCCTGTGGTAAACAATTTAATTTGTAGGATCTGACTGCCCCTCCCTCACCCTCAAGCAGAGGGGAACAGAATCAGAATAATAGCAAAAGAATTCCAACTTCCAGATCTTTGTCTAATCCACTGTTATGGCTATCACTCTCTCAAAGCCCAGCACCCAGAAATAACCCATGGGTGCAGCCTTCACATAAAAACCCCAAACCAAACCCACTGCCGTGGAGTCGAATCTGACTCATAGAGAGACCCCTCTTAGATTTCTGAGGCAGTATCTGTACAGAAGTAGATTGCCTAACTTTCTTTCTGAGGAGTGTCTGGTGGGTTTGGACTGCAAGTCTTCTGGTTAGCAGTCAGATGTCTTAGGCACTATGCCACCAGAGCTCCCCAGCCTTCATATAGAGATCGCTTTCTCACACATTTAAACATACACAAACACCCAGCTTCCAGCAGTTGGATTTCCTGTGGTCTGACAGGTTCACAACTAACAAGAGAGAAAATGTAGGTTTACAGCAGCCCAGAGCACTAGCTTCCCAGCCAGGCTTGCACCAGCTTTTCTCTTTGTTGCTTATAAATAAGATGAGTTACAGGACTAATGAAACTGAAAATGGAAACCTCCAAACACACACCCTTGGCCGTTGTCATGGCAAAGAATACTTCTCTCCACCTGCCTTACACTCGGGTGAACACTTGGCCTCAGCCCACTTTCCTCCTTTTCAGAGCTGTTGTGGCCTCTCCAGCAGAATCAAAAATGACAGATTTATATCACACCTTGGGTTGCAATCAGCAAGCGCCCTCGAGCAATAGTTTTTATTCACTGCTGCTTCCCATCTTCCGAGACTCCCTGGTAGAGCCAATGAAGAGGAAAACATCTTTTCTTTTTCTTGGGAAACAGGCAGAGGCACCCTGAAAATTGGTGACAGCTGTTCTTCACACCTGGGATACATTTAATCAGAACAAAATGCATCAGCACTCCAAAAAAGGAGTGGGAAACTCTTCCACACCAAGGAACAGCTGAACAGCCTTGACTGCCTACACATCTTCCCAGCCTGGATGGAGAGCCATTCAGCAGGGATGGATGTTGACTGAAGCTCTAGAAAGCTCTTCATTTTCCATCCAGCTGATGGTCTTGCTGTGTGTTGTCTATCATGCAGCAACTATCTGGGCAGATAAACTATCTCAGTTTGTGTCTCAGAGTCTTAACTCTAGACTCGGAGTGCTGAGAGCTCTCGTGTTCATATCGCAGCTGCCAAACTCTCCCTTAAACTGTAGGCAACCCATTTGATTTCTGTTGCCTTTGTTTTCCCATGAAAGGTTTTTTTTTTTTCTTTTATAATTCTCCAAGAAATCTCAAGTGCTTTTAGAATGAGAAGCTAGTTTTGATTCCTTATCTCATTTCTTCCAGTTCTTTTGAGTTTTGTTCTCTTTGGTTTGTGGTTGTTGTTGTTGTTGTTGTTGTTATGTGCCGTCGAGTCGGCCCCGACTCATAGCGACCCCTCCTTGGGTTTCCGAGGCAGTATCACTACGGAAGTAGGATTGCCCAACCTTCCTTCTTAGGAGTGGCTGGTGCGTTTGAACCGCCAGTCTTCTGGTTAGCAGTCAAGTGCTTTTAGCCACTATGCTACCAGAGCTCCTTTGGTTTGTGGTGGCTTACAAAAATTCATTCGTGATTTTCAGCTTCATAGATGGGCACAGAGTTTTTCAAAGGGCAGAAAGGATTGGGGCTGAGGTAGAGCCGGTCATCTGCTTCATTAGCTTTTGGTTCCTTCCAACTTGGTTGTTCTGAATAGGTAACTAGAGCTAATACTCAGGCAAGAAAGCCTCCTGCTTCCTGTATTCCATGAAAAAAATTTGTTCTACAGGCTTTCTGCTCTACCCAGTAGGTACTGACAGATTTCTTTGAATTTTAAGCTTCTGCCAAGAATGGAGAGCCTAATCGGATCTCCACTCACCAAAATGTTCCTGACTTGTGTGTACAATATTGACTACCTTCTATCTTGCAGTTTTCCTGGTGAACAAAGGAAAAGGATTTCCAGTTGCTGTTGAGTTGATTCTGACTCACGGTGACACAGAATAGAACTGTGCTCCATAGGATTTTCAATGGCTATTTTTCAGAAATAGATCACCAGGTCTTTCTTAGGTATCTCTGGGTGGACTTGAACCACCAATCTTTTGGTTAGCAGGCAAGCACATAACTGTTTGCACCACCCAGGGGTTCCAGGGGTTTATTTTTGTGTTTCATCAGAGGGTTACAAAAATCAGATACCTAAGGAGCTCTGGTGGCACAGTGCCTAAGGCATTTGCCTGCTAACCAGAAGGTTGGCAGTTCAAACCCATTAGCTGCTCTATGGAAGGAAGATGAGTCAATCTACTTCTGTAAAGATTTACTGCCTTGAAAACCCAGTGGATGTCATTATGAGTTGGAATTGACTTGGTTAAGATGTCTCAAGCCATCACCCAAATCAGATTATTTGAACCTTGTTCCTGTGCAATAAACAACTTAGGAGGCCTCTTCCCAACTGTGATACTTGAAATTTGTATGCTCATCTTTATTGTTATTATATAGCCAACTCTTCACGCTTCACCATGAAGACATAAAATTCAAGCCAGATGATTTATAAAAAAATTCATGTGGCTCTAGATGTAATAACAGACACAATATTTCTCTCTCTTTCTCTTAAACACACACACTCAACATTCTATATGTTTGTTTTTTTACTTTACTCTGCATCCAGTTATAATCCTTGCTTGGTTTGGTCCATATGTCAATGACCATGGGACTTGGAAGAACAGCTGGAGAATTACAAAGCTATAATCCACTTGTGGCTATTAGAAAGTTGGTCATAATACTTAGGAAGCACCTTCATGGTTATGGTCACGGTGGGTGCCGCTCAAAGTCAGTAGTACAGGGACCGTTTACATTATACCAGAACCTACATATAAAATTGGATATCAATAGGAAAGCTAGGGCAGAGGGCAGTGTTTCCTAAGGAGATAACAGAGTCCATGGAGTGAAGAGCAAGGAAACAAACCCAAATCAGAGCAAGGAAACAAACTCTCCAAATTAGTCCCTTTGGAGAGTTATAGATGGCTGTAGTCACCATGGATAGCCCAGGTGCCAAAGACAGGTACAGGAGATTCAGCTGAAGCTCCCAGGATCAAACCACACTCACTCAGAGCAATGTACTCTGCCTTTATACCTGTGTTAGATTGGGTTCTCTAGAGAAACACAAAAACCAGCAAAGTGTATATATATATTTAGAGAGAGAGAGAGAGAGAAATTTATCTTAGGAAAATGGCTCACAAGCGTATAGAAGCCGACAAGTCCAAGCCGAAAGGTCCAAGTCTCTGGAGGAGATGGGGCTTGCGGTTGCCTTGGCTTCTGCAAGCACAGGGGAGCCGAGAGATTCAAGCTGGCATGCAGTACACTGGTTGTTGACTCCAACAAAAAATGAATCCGAGATCTCCAGGCCGAGCGGTGGGCCACTCACTCACGGAAGTCTGTAGTTCGCACACCAGGGTTCCTATCCCTCAAGGAATGCGGCTCTTCCCAGAATGTCCTTGGATATCTTGGAAGCAGGCCACACCCCTAGGGAAACTCCCCTTGGGCAGACTGGCCACTCAGAACACAGTCATC
>NW_006921615.1:7022734-7025009 GCF_000298275.1 Orycteropus afer afer
GGAAGGAAGGTTGGGCAATCCTACTTCCGTAGTGATACTGCCTCGGAAACCCAAGGAGGGGTCGCTATGAGTCAGGGCTGACTTGACGGCACATAACAACAACAACAACATGTGGGTGTTACCATGACTCTCTACAAAGGGAAAATAATAAGGAACTTTTCTCAAACTTATTCCTTTTTCACTGGGAATCTTATGCATTTCAAAGGGCACTAATGCTCCACAAAATCAAGTTTGGAAAATACCATTTGGAGAAGTCAGGGACAATCCAGCTCTCCAGAGTCATCTAGCTCCACTAAGATCTATCCCCCAGGCTAGTGAGAATATTCCAAACCAGTGAGCTTCAAATGTGTACCCACATTTGGGGACACATAAAGATTTTCTGAGGGTACACAAGTACATGGATAGTTTTTTAAAAATCAATTTCTAGTTCCACAACTTCAGTATGCCCTGTTTCCTTAAATTGTATTTTTGTCCAGAACTGTCAGTGAACCAGTTGAATATAGGTTCTGCTTTCTGATCTCTCCTTTCATAATAAAACCAGTTGCCATGGAGTTGATTCCAACTCATGATGACATTGTAAAACCGTGCTCCATGGGATTTTCTTTTCTTTTTTCCATTTTTTCACATTTTATTGTGCTTTAGGTGAAAGTTTATATAGCAAATTAGTTTTCCAATCAATAGTTCATACACAAATTGTCCTGGGACATTGGTTGCAGTCCCCACAATGTGTCAGCACTTTCCCTATTTCCTCTCTATGTCCATTTCTATTTGTCCAGTTTTCCTGTCCCCCCTATTTTCTCATCTTTGTTTTGGGGCACATGTTGTCCTTTTCGTCTTGCATAGTTGTTTGTTCTAAGAAGCACATTCTTCATAGGTGTTACTGTTTGTTTCATAGTCTTGTCTATTGTTTGACTAAAAGGTAGTCTCCAGGAGTGTCTTCAGTTTCAAGTTAGAAGGTTGTCTCAGGCCAATATCTCAGGGGTCCCTCTAGTCTCTTTCAGACAAACAAGTCTGGTCTTTTTTTTTTTTCAATTTTGTTCTACATTTTCACTCATTCTAATTGGGAACTTCTATTGTCATTTTGGTCAGAGTGATAGGCAGTTGGTAGCTGGGCACCATCTAGATCTTCTGGTTTCAGGTTAGAGGAGGCTGTGGTTCATGTGGGCCATTAGTCCTTTGGGCTAATTGCTCCCTGGAGTCTTTGTTTTTCTTTGTTCCAGGTGAGAAGAGACTAATAGTTGCTTCTTAGATGGCAGCTCACAAGGTTTTAAGATCTCAGATGGTACTCATCAGACTAGGATGTAGAACATTATCTTTCTGAACTGTATTTTGCTAATTGACTTAGATGTTCCATGAGACTATGGTCCTTGGCCTTCAAGTTCAGTTGCTCAATCCTGATGTCTAAGTAGTTTCTATAACTGTGCCCCCTATATACTCTATTATGTATATGAACACAAGTACAGCATTTACAAATATGTACATAGAAATACCCACTACCATACCTGTATAGGTATGCAGTGTACTTATGACCTCTCACCTATTTAGCATATATATTCACCTATGTATCTACTCAGGAGCTCTGGTAGCATAGTCCCTGAGGCACTTGACTGCTAACCAGAAGGCTGACAGTTCAAACCCACCAGCCATTCCTCGGAAGGAAGGAAGGTTGGGCAATCTACATCTATAGTGATACCACCTCGAAAACCCAAGGAGGGGTCGCTATGAGTCGGGGCCAACTTGACAGCACATAACAACAACAACATGAATCTACTCACAAATTATTGTTAGTTATTACTGCTGTTGCAGGACTGTATATATTATAAACCATAAACAAACCTACTGCCATCAAATCGATTCCGACTCATAGCGGCCCCAATTTGGTTTCCAAGGTGGTAAATCTTCATGGAAATAGATTGCCCCCATCTTCCTTCTGTGGAGTGGCTGGTAGGTTTGAACCACCAGCCTCCTGGTTAGCAGTCAAATGCCTTAGGCACTGTGCCACTAGAGCTCCTTGTATATACTATAGCATTTACCATTGTTTATTCTTGTGTACCTCTCAGTGTCTTCCTTTGCCTTGGTCATATTGTGCTGACTTCTCCTATATTGTGTATTGCCTTTTCCTTCACCAGAATTAACTGTTGTAGCTCTGGTAGTGCAGTGCCTAAGGCATTTGACTGCTCACCAGAAGGCTGGTGGTTCAAACCCACCAGCCACTCCTCGGAAGGAAGGTTGGGCAATCTACTTCCATAGTGATACTGCCTCGGAAACCCAAGGA
>NW_006921615.1:7026119-7026623 GCF_000298275.1 Orycteropus afer afer
ACTCAAGCATAGTAATGATTGTGAGGACGGTGCAGGATCAGGCAGTGTTTCGTCGTGTTGTACGTGAAATCACTACGAGTTGAAATAGACTTGATGGCACCTAACAAAAACAACAATGATCCAGAACATCATCATGTGTTTGTTAGCTGTCTGAATGTCTTTGGTGAAGTGTCTGTTCACGTCCTTTGCCCATTTTATATTTGGATTGTTTTTTTGTTGTAGAGTTGTTGAAGTTTTCTATACATTTCAGAGATACCCTTGTTGGATATGTTGTTGCCCTGGTTGTGCCCCTCCCCCCAGTCTGTAAGTCCTGTTTTTACTGTTTTGGTGAAGTTTTTTGATGAGAATAAATGTTTGATTTTTAGGAGATCTCAGTTATCTGGTTACTTTCTACTGCTTGTGCATTTTTAGCTATGTTTGCTATTCTACCTATGCTATATATTAGGGTCCCTAGCACTGTCCTTACTTTTCTTCCATAATCTTTTTTTTTTTAATTTTATTTTG
>NW_006921615.1:7030473-7052029 GCF_000298275.1 Orycteropus afer afer
GATTATCTTCTGTGTCTGTGTTAATTGGTTTCCCTTTTCTTTGTTGAAGAGGGTCTGTGCAATCCTTCTGCCTAGTCTGCCATCTTGCTGGAACCTCTCTTCCATAATCTTTATAGTTGTAGGTTTTACATTTGATTCATTTTGAGTTAGTTTTTGTGTATATTGTAAGGTATGGATCTTGTTTCATTTCTCTACAAATCAATATGCAATTTTGCCAGCACCATTTGTTAAAGACTTTTCTCCTCCCCCCTAAAGGATTTTGACCCTTTGTCACAGATCAGCTGTTTATAAGTGGGTGGATTTACTTCTGGGTTCTCAATTCTGTTCCATTTCTCTATATGTCTGTTCTTGTACCAGTACTAGGCTGTTTTGACTACTGTGGCTGTTTAGTAGGTAATAAGATCAGGGAGAGTGAGGTGTCTTACATTGTTCCTCTTCTTTAATAATGCTTTGCTTCTCTGGAGCCTCTTTCCTTTCCATATAAAGTTGGTAATTAGTTTTTCCATTTCATTAAAGAATATTGTTGGAATCAGGACTGGGATTGCATTATATCTGTAAGTATAATGATTGTTTGGGGGTAGAATTGACATTTCCATAATACTAAGTCTTCCTATTGATGAGCATTATATATATTTTGATTTATATAGGTCTCTTTTGTTTTTTTGTAGTAGTGTTTTGTAGTTGTCTTTGTATAAGTCTTATGTATCTCTGGTTAGATTTATTTCTAAGTACTTTATCTTTTGGTGGCTATTGTAAATAGTATTGTTTTCCTGCTTTCTTTTTCCAGAGTTCTCTTTATTAGTGTAAAGGAATCTGACTGATTTTTGTATGTTGATCTTATACCCAGCCACTTTGCTGAATACTTCTATTAGTTCTAGTAGTTTCCTTGTTGAGTATCTGGGATATTCTATGTACAGGATCATAAAATCTGCAAATAGAAAGTTTTACTTCTTTGCCAATTTGGATGCTTTTTATTCTCCGTTCTTGTCTAGTTGCTCTGGCTAGGACTTCTAGCCACTGGATCCAAGTAAGGGGAGGGAGGCAAGGCCCCACTCCAAGAGGCAGGAAGTGGGAGAAGAGCCACGGGATCCAGGTAAGGGGAGGGCTGATAGGTTTCGAACACCTAAGGGAGACAAACTTGTCTGTCAGTTTATCCTACTGTAGTGGCTTGTGTGTTGCTGTGAGGCCTGAGGCTGTGCCACCAGTGTTTCTGACACCAGCAGGGTTGCACATGGTGCACAGGTTTCAACACAGCTTACAGATTGAGACAGACTAGGAAAAAGAAAGAGGCCATCTATTTCTCAAAGAATTGGCCAGGGAAAACCTTATGAATAGCAGAGAAACACTGTCTGCTACATCACCAGGCAACTTTATGAATAGCCTGGAAAGGTTGTCCAATAAAGTACAGGAAGACAAGCCCCTTAGGATGGAAGGCACTCAAAATATGACTGGGAAAGAGCTGCCTCCTCAGAGTAAAACTGACCTTAATGATATGGGTAAAGTAAAGCTCTCGGGACCTCCATTTGCTGATGTGGCATGATTCAAATTGAGGAGAAACAGCTGCAAACGTCCATTAATAACCGGAACATGGAATGTACAAAGTATGAATCTAGGAAAATTAACAGTTGTCAAAAATGAAATGGAACTCATAAACATTGATATCCTAGGCATTAGTCATGGAGCTCTGGTGGCATAGTGCCTAAGGCATTTGACTGCTAACCAGAAGGCTGGCAGTTCAAACCCACCAGCCACTCCTCAGAAGGAAGATTATTTTACTCACTTGCTTGAGCCATCTTGTCCTGCTTTTTTAAATATTGTTTGATATTTTCTGCTGCTGCTGAGGCATTGGGGTATGGTTTTATGTATTTATTGCTTGTATGTTTGTTTGCTTTTTTTTTAAATACATATCCAGGTGGGCAGAACAGGCATACTCCATTGGTTGCTAATCTGGCAGTATGGGAGCATTCACCACCTGTCTCCAGGTTGGTGGAGAAGTGGCTGGCAGTGTACTGTGGGATACTTCTGGATTGGTGACAGCAGTTAGTGCAATCACTGGAGGTCAGTGTAGGACATCTTCGTGGCTGCTGTGAAGGTGTGCTTCCCAAATGGATAGGATAGGCCCTCTGTGCATGCATGAATTGACATTTCAGTAGATGGTGGGAGATCAAGAAGTTTCTGTGCATGAGTTACTGGCCTGCCAGAACTGTATTGATTTAGGGTGTCTGAAGTTGCAGTCAGGTGGACATTGGACAAAGGCATTAGGAACTCCTGTTTTTCATTAGGTAGAGGTGCAGGTGGCACTTATTGGAATGTGTCAGGCATTGCTTCTGAGGTGATATGCCTGGGAGTCTGGATACCCAGTGTGTGTGCAGGGCATGCTCTCACCAGTTGCCAGGTCATAGTCTCTATAGCTGCATTTGGCCAGTTGCCAGATGGTTGGAGTGAGGGTGTATGGGTCCCTAGTCTCCATATGGGTGGCATAGGAGCTTGCACCACAGGTTGCCATGGAAGAGGGAGTGAAGGAGGCTTGCACCTCTGATCATTCAGTGGGCAGCATGAGAGCACGTGTCACCAATTGCTAACTCAGCGGTGCAGGAGTGCACATTGCTGGTCATCAGGACAGCTGGGCAGTGACAAGCAGGAAAGCACCATGCCAATTGGTAGAGTGATGGGGGTGGGGTGGGGGTTCATGATACATGATTTGTGGGAGCACATGTCCCTAGCCTCAGAGGGAGTGGGGCAGCAGGCACAAGAGTGTGCCACCAGTTGTCTGGGTGGTAGGGGGTGGAGCACATGATGCACATTCTATAGGAGCATTCACTGATAACTGGTAGAGGAATGGAGTGGCAGGGCCCCACAGGTGCACCACTCTGGGGGTGCACATTGCCGGCCAACTGTCTGGCAGTGTGGAGATTTGTACCATGGACTACAGGCAGGGAAAGAGTGACAGGGTGTGCCACAGGTCACCAGGTGGGCAAGAGTGGAAGGTCATACCTTTGATCACTGGGAAGATGGGAGGTGGAGGGAGAGTGTACTTCTCCAGTTGCTGGTCACTGACGTGGGCACTGGTGCACTCCTAGTTGAGTACAGCCGGCTGGCTATCAGGTCCCTGTCCTGCTCCAATGTGAAGCAAGTGCTGTCTGGAGTCCAGTGGCTCCAGCCACCACTCCATGGGCCCTCTTCCCCACCCCCCATGAGTCTTCAATGCAAACAACTGGAGACCACTGCTGGTGAGTAGTTATATCCCTATTTTTTGTCTTTCTCCCTGCTCTGTGGTCACCTGATTCCCTGGAGTTCTTGTCTGCCTTCCTAGCACTTTCCTTCCTTAAGTTTAGCTCATATTCTGCTCACTTTCCTTCACTCTGGTTTGTCTACACTGTGTCTCTTCCCTATTGGGAATTTTGTGAAGTTGTCTTCCAGTGCTCCTCATCTGGGAACACCACTTGCTTTGTCTCAAGATGACCACAATGTGCCAGGCCAGCTGGCAGGGCACTTCCACTCCATATCTCTTCTCTTTCACTGTTTTCATTCACTCAGTTTCTTCTTCCAGGAGGTGTTTAAGCATTAAGTCACCTAATGTTTCATCCTTTCATTTGATGCTCAGAATTCCAGGATTATCATCTCTATCTGTTTCACTTGGTTTTGTGGGTCCTTGTTGTATAGGGATGGTGTGGTATATTTAAGTTGACATCTTAAGAAGTAATCCTCCCTCCATAGGGTTTTCAATGGCCTGTAAGAGCTGGAGATCTGATCACATGAAGATTACAGCCTTGGGAACCCTATGGGACAGTTCTACCCCGTCCTATAGGATTACGATGAGTAAGAATTGACGCAATGGCACTAAAATACAAGAGCAACAACATTTTTCTGAAGTAGATCGCCAGACTTTTCTTCCATGATGTTTCTGGGAAGACTTGAACCTCCAACATTTTGTGCCAAGTATGTTACTGTTTACACCACCCAGGTACTCCCCTTTCATAATAGCTACTTCATAAGAGCAAGGTGTGCCTCTCACCCTCCCTCATCTTGCTGTGGGATTTTGCCCCAGGGTGGACAAATCTCTGGGGTGCCAGACAAAATGCTGTTTTTGAGAAAGTGAGTGGTTCTATTAGTTGAGTAATAAAACTTATAATAATTTAAATAATATAAATAAATCTAATAAGTTAAGTGGTTTCTAATTCTTTGCTTTCATGAAAATTGAGGGAAGACCTAACTAAGATGTCAGAGGGTTAGATCATTAAATACTATTTTTTGCTGATAGATCACCATCTCAGAATGAGCTAAAAAAATTGACATTCCTTTGATAAAATTCTTCTCATTTTCATCTATTTAATTATATGAAGAAGGTGCTCACAATTAAAGTAATAACCATAATTGTAAAATGGGAGTAAAATTGATGAGGAACTATCTATTATAGCAAGATGTTGGATAAAAAGTAGCATTTTGACTGAAATGCTTTCTATATTTAATAATTATTTATAAAACTTAAACTGTATTTATGCTGTTTGGATAAATTGTGTGCTAATAACACCTGTAATGATAACTCAGTGCAAGAGTATTTTTGACACTTGAAACCATATGGTCACAGGAAATATTTAATTTCAATTTATATGCATATTTTTGGTACAGATAATTATTATGGGGTGATCAATAAAAGAATTTCAGGTATAAATATATCACATTAAGAGAAAATTAAGTGGGGAAAGTAGAATAGAAATACAAGTTTAAGAAGTAAATCTGTTAATGTTTTGCCTATTAAAGAGGAGATTGTTCCTGTCTATTTAAAATAATTTATGGTGCATATCAAATTGCTAATTTATTTAGATTCTACTGGAAACACTTTAAAAAGCCATATAAAAGTTTTATTTTTAAATGTTTAATATTTCCAGTTCACCAGAAATTATATCTTCTACAGCTATATAAATATGTGAAGAAACATTTTAGATGTTACCCTAAAAATGTGTAAGAAGACAGTTTTAAAAATTATTTTATGGACTAGTTGGGTAAGAAAAGTCCCTGCATCAAACAGCACATAAGAAGAATGAAAAGGGAAGTATTCAGAGTTGGCAACATTTGCCCTAAATTAGGCTTTGAGCTGTTTCTGCAGGTCCTGCACTCACTGCACACTTCTTTTCACCTCTGGTGCCTATCTTTCTAGTCTGGCATCCACATCAATCTAGTTCTTTTATTGTTGTTATATTTCCACTCATGGTGACCCCATGTGTTACACAGTAGAACAACTCCATAGGGTTTTCTTAGTTGTAATCTTAACAGAAGCAAATCACTAGTTCTTTCTTCCATGATATGTGGGTTTGAACCACCAACCTTTTGGTTTGCAATCAAGTGCTAACAATTTACACTGCTTAGGGACCTTCAGTCTAGTTGTAGGTTCCGTCAACTTTCTTTCTTTCTTTTTTTTTTTATTTTGATTTGGGTGAAGATTTACAGAGCAAATTCACTTTCCATACAGCAGTTCACATAGGTTCCATCAACTTTCAACTTAATTCCCTAAAATACCATAAAAATCCTCCTCTCAGGATAGCACTCGCTTTGATTTCATACTAGGTAACTGACCTCGTTGACTTGGCACTGGGCCCACCTCATGTGAACTGCACTGGGAGGCAGGATCTTCTACCTTATACTCCCTCCTCATTCTTGACTCAAATCCCCCAAAGTCCTCAGACAGTGAAAGCCCAAAGTCAATTCTGATTCCTGAGGTCTAGTCCACCCACCTGAACAATTAGCAATAATTTGTGGGTTTGCATTTTTCTCAGTGCTTTCCTATTCAATCTATGCTATAGATTGTTGTTAGCTGCTGTCAAGTTGGCTCCCCAACTCATGATGATCCATGTGTTATAGAGTAGAACTTCTCCAAAAGATTTTCTTTATGGAAGCAGTTTGCCAGGCCTTTCTTCCACAAAGCCACTGGGTGGGTTCCCGCTGCCAACCTTTAGGTTAGCAGCCAATTGCAAACTGCTTGCACCATCCAGAGCTGTGATTATATAGCAAGAAATGGCAGAGGGAGTACTTGAAGGCAGGTCATCTGTCTTTAAACTCTGTGCTTTATCTACAACATCTCACTGCCCTTGGGAAGTCTATTTTAGTCCAAGGCCAAAGCAAACCAGCTGGCACCTCCTGGGTCTGGCATGGCTCACTTAGTGCACTTCATGAGCCCAGCTAGAGATGGTGGTGGGTTTTGGCCATGGTTCCCTTGTCTAATGGCTGGGTCACTCTCGGGATCCTCCATCTAAGTACTCTGTCAGACACTTGGAATGGATTTACAGACAGACAGGGGAAAATCAACACACAGAGATACTTAACAGGGAACAAGATATTATGGTGTAGAGCCAAGATAAGATGAGTATAAATAAACAGTCACATAAAAATGTGCAAGATTTGCCGTCAGTGTGTTTTAATCTGTGTAGTTGTACCAGAAATAACACTTGGTCAGATGTCAAAGTACCAGTCATCTAGCTTTAATTTTTATCTTTAATTAAAGACAAAGACTTTTAGAAACCAAGAAAAGAAGCACTAAATCTGTTTCAACTTACCTCCCAGGGCCCAAATGAATATATATTTCTGATTGAATAAATTGGTTTAACTCTGCTTTGTGTGCTATTTTGGAAAAGTTTTGAGGAGAACATTTTGCCAGTGCATTCAGGCAGTAGAAACTACTAGACATACACACTGGAAAAATAATTACTCTGTCTTTGGAGCTTGATTTCTTTATTCCTCAGGGTGAGGTATTTTATTTGAAGCTGAGCCCTTGAGGACATTATAAAGTTAATTTGAAATTCTAGAAGTGATTCATTCTCTAGGTCTTAAAGGAGTAAATCTGTAGGTAAGATACACAGTAAATAATTTTATTCCACTTACTGTATTACAGAAAATAATTTACTAAAGAAAAGACTACAACACGATACATGGTACAAGACCACCTCTTAACACATCACAGGAAATAATTTGCTACTAAAGAGATGGCTACATAACCATGCACAGTATAAGATCTTCTTCAAAGACCACCTGGAAATTTAGGTGTGCAGATGACCACGAGTTTAGCAACACGGAACGTATTATGCCTGTCTTCATTCTTTTGTTCTAGTTGTTTACTTCTGAGTACAAGTCAAGTTGCTGGTTGGTAAAGCTCCATTTATAGCTGAGACCCACTTACTTTTGTCAGAGTCTATCTTGGGCTGGTGAACAAGTAACCCAACTTGACAGTTTACAAATATTGAATTTTTTTTGTGAAACGTAAGTCAGAGCTGGATGAAACAGCTGTTTCCAAGCAAGAGTTGGGCGTCCTGAAAAACTTGCAAATGATACCACATCCTAATCCCCTCTGCTCACTTCTGGCTCTGCAACGTTCTAATCATCCTCACCAAGCATGGGACACGCTACTAAGGGACACAACATTGGAAACAAGAAGGCCTAGAGCTGCAATTCTGACCTAAGCATAGAGCTTAATCTTTTTGTGACTGGACTTTTAGAGACTGCTATTCACAGATTATCAAACTGAGAAGGTTATTAGAGATAATTTACCAGAATAAATGATCACCTGAGGTGTTATTGGCATTTGGAGCAGGAAGATTATTTTTTTGTGAAATTTTCCTGTGCAGGACATATAACATTGTGGGCCCTACCCACTCATAAGCCACTCACTGCCATTGAGTCAGTTTTAACTCACAGCAACACTTAAAGGACAGAATAGAACTGTCCCATAGAGTTTCCAAGAATGTATATCTTTAGAGGAGTGGCTGGTGGGTTGGAACTGCTGAACTTTTGTTTAGCAGCCAAATGCTTTGACCACTATAGCACCAGAGCTCCTTACACACTCCATATAGTAGTGCATCTTCCCTATCAATAGGACCACTAAAAACCACCCCATCTCACATTTCTAAACAATTTAGGAAGAGTAGGGTGTGGGGGTATGAAGAGTACAGTACCGCATTGTATTGTTTTTAGGTGCTCTTGAGTCAATATAGATTCATAGTGACCCTATGTGACAGAATAGAACTGCCCTGTAGGGTTTTCTTGGCTGTAATCCTTACCGAAGCAGATCACTAGGTCTTCCTTCCATGGCGCTACTGATGGGGTTCAAACTGCCAACCTTTCAGTTAGCAGCCAAGCTCTTAACCTCTGTGTCAACAGGGCTAGAGAAGCTCGTCTGAGGTCATAATACAAATTAGTAATGAGGTAAAAATTTTACTCTAGAGTCTCCTGGCCTTAATCTCACTCCTGCTACTGTGCATCTATAAAATAGAAATTAATATACTAATTTATTTACTATTTATGACAGAATTTTCTAAAATACTAGAAAATCCTGGACAAAATAGTAGGATAAATAACTACCAAAAATTATTATTCATTTACAGCTTAAGGCAATATCAATACACTATTATACATTACAAGCTCTGGTAGTGCAGTGCCTAAGGTATTTGACTGCTCACCAAAAGGTTGGCGGTTCAAACCCACCAACCACTCAGCAGAAGGCAGATGGGGCAATCTACTTCTGCAAAGATTTACTGTCTTGAAAACCCGCTAGGGGTAACTAGGAGTTGAAGTTGACTCTATGGCAGGGGGTTTGGTTTTTGTTTTGAGATTATACATTACAGTGTAAGAATTTAAATTCTAATCTATTCTGGAAATTGTCTTTAAAAAGATCAGAGATGGCTGGGAGAACACAATCGTGCTGATTGGATGCTCCTGGAGTGTAGGATGTGGGCTATTTCTCTTGACACCCTGGAGCTGAGCTTTCTGCATAAAATGCAGCTGATAGTCAGCCAATGTCCTTCATCTGGATTGAAACATTTAAGCCACACTCCCAGATATTTTGTCAAAAGGTTTCTTTTGGAGTTTCATTTTTAACTATTCCAGAGGCCCCTGCTCAGGGAAGTGGGCCTTCAAAAGTGGCTCAGAAGTGAATGGGAGTTATAAGGGTGTCACCTTGAGGCAGATGTATAAGATGTAGCAAAAACAAGATTTAGGTGCTACTGGTTGCTCGGAGCAGACCCTCACCCCTTGATGGCCCACAAATCCCTCCCTCACAGGAGTTCTAGCAGTGCTTTGAGTGGCTTGGAACAAGGAACTATGCAAACATCATCCTTATTATTGTTTCTAATCTGCATATCCCATGTAGTAAATAGGAGATTTCTGTCTGTAAAGACAAAGAAAGGAATGGGGCTGGGTAGACAGAAGAAAACTCATTTGAACATCCCAGGCTGTTTTTTGCTCTGCACCTTTCCAACAAGAGACACTAAGCACCTACTTCTAAGCCTCAGCAAGTCCCACATATTTGTCTGTGATGGGAACTTCCTCTTCTGGAACATAAAAGCCCCTTTTTTTTTAAATCTTAAATAATCAACATTTATTTTTTCCTAGCAGAGCTTCTACACAGCCCTAAACCAAAATAACTAAATAAACAAGCTCATTGCCACTGAGTTGATCCCGACTCATGGCACCCCCATATGGTACAGAGTAGAACTGAATAATATAGGGTTTTCTTGGCTGTTATCTTTATGGAAGTAGATCAACAGGTTTTTTTTCCATGGTTCTGTGGGGTGGATGAGTTAGAACCACCAACCTTTCTGTTAGTAGTTGAGAGCAAACCATATGTGCCACCCAGGACCTCTATACAGCCCTGTTGTTGGTGTTAGATGCCACTGAGTAGATTGATTCATGGTGATCCCATATGTGCAAAATAGAACTGCTCCATAAGTTTTTCAAGGCTGTGACCTTTCATGAGCAGAACACCAAGCTTACCTTCCAAGGTACCTCTGGATGGGTCTGAACCGCCAACCTTTCAACTAGTAGCCAAGCATTTAACCCTTTGCACCACCCAGGGACTTCTTGCACAGCCCTAGGATTCTCTTTCTTTTAGCTGAGCTGTGGCAACACCACTTTGTTCCTCTGGCTCTGCTTTGAAATCTGTTAGGGACCTCTCCTAGAGAAAGGTCCTTCTTTTTTTTTTTTTTTTTTTTTTAATTGTGATTTGGGTGAAAATTTACAGAGCAAATTAACTTTCCATATATCAGTTCACATACACTTTCTCCCATGACATTGACTACAATTTACCCCAATGCAGCAGCTCCCCTCCTACTTCCTCCCGATAGTTACCTCTTCCCTGTGTCCATCCCTCCATGAACTCCTGTCCCTTGAGCTGTCTCCTTGTGCATAAGCAACCCTTCTTTCTCTCATGATTGTTCTCTCCAAGGAATGTATCCATCTCAGGTAAATGTTCAACTCGTATGCCTGTCTTTTGCTTGGCTGGAAGCCACAGGTGTGGGTTCAATTCCAGACCTGATGGGCAGCTAGGGGCCATAGTCTCAGTGGTTCCACCAGGCTCTATCAGACCAGCAAACCTGTTCCCCCCCCCTTTTTTTGTCTCCAAATGATTTTGAGTTTTGTCCACATTGTTCTCCCTCTCTATCCAGGATCTCCTACACAGATCCCTTTCCAAGTGGTTGACATTGGTAGCTGGGCACCATCTAGTTCTTCTGGTCTCATTGTTGTATAGGCTGCAGATTGGATGGTGAAAAAAAAAAAAGGTCCTTCTTAAGGGTCTAAATGTTAAGTTCATTTCTCCACCATGGATCCAGAGGAGTTGTGGAGTGAGCACTCAGGTTGTACACTTGTCAGTTTTACTAAATGAGGCAAAGCAGAGTGCCCACAGAGAGACCAAGGGATGCTCCTTTGGAAGTTTTAGCCAACAAGGGTGTTCAAGTTTAAAGAAATGGCTTTGTAATCAAATTCAGAGTGTGACAAATTCTTCAAGACAATGACTTGGTTTCTTCAACCACCCAATGGCATGTGAAGAAAAAGGGAGGAGTGAGGGGAATGTTCCAGTTACAAAGAAATATAAAGAGACTTGATAACTGTATACAATATTTCAAGTAAACCTGCAGTGAAAAGATCATTTCAGATACTTCATAGGAACTTTTATGTAAGAGTGGATATTAGATGATTAATTTTCTTGGATGTGATAATGGTTTAGGGTTATATAATAAAATAGTCTCTTCTTTTTAGAGTCCTAATGCACTGTTTAGTGTTATAATGACTTGAAAACTTGAATTTGCTTTAAAATATCCTAGCTTAAAAAACAAGTGAGTACAGATGAAACAAGACTGGCAAAATGTTGATGGTTATTGAAGCTGGGTAACCGGTGCCCTAGAAGTTTGCTGTACTCTACTTTGGGATATGTTTGAAATTTTTATTTCAAATTCCTTAAAAAGGAAAAATAAAATATTTTAATAAAAACATCATAATTAATTATGTGATAAAAGTACAAAGGTGCAGAGAATATGGTCTTCTAGATGTTGTCTGACTTAAATATTTGAGAAGGAGGTTTCTATTTGCAATGTTTGGTACAATTTACCTAAAATTTAAAATCTGTATATTTTATGGATTTTTTAAAAAGGTTTTGGCGCAATTTTGAATTTAATGATGTCAATAATTTAAAAGTGGTGAAGCAGGATTCTTGCTCACTCCCCAAGGCAATATTTTTTCCATTTTCTCCTTTTTCTTATGTCTTTGTACTTGTAGACACCTACTTCCTCAAGGTCTTAAACACTTTAGATCCTTTTTGTTTTCCTTCCTAAGGAAAATGTTTTTGGTTTCTTTGTATTCGGGTCCATTTCCTAAAATGTCTTCCCAAGTGGTGCCAATTCCAGAGCACCTTTAGTCAAGGAACCATGAATTGTACATTAATGGTGACTGAAAGACCCTAATTCCCTTGATATTAAAAAAATAAAACACTTTGGGATAATATGGCTCTTTTTTATTTTAAACATAAATCAAGCAAGCAGTACATGCCTCTTCAGTGGAAAATACGTAAATGAGATATGGTTGCTACCCTTAACGAACTCACAAGTTTAACTAAAATGACATTGTGGAGCCACAGGAAAACTGAAATGTTTTTGAAAGGACGACATCGGGTAGGAGACCAGTCCTGGCAAAGTGTTTCCGAAGGATGTTGTCATTCATTCCAGAACCAAGTTGAGACTTATCTTTCTAGTTTTAATTTTCTTTTCTTTTTTGTCTCTAATCTATATTGTATGACATCTGAGCAAGAAAACACATCATTGCAGTCATGCCAAAAAGTGAGAATTTTCTTTTGTCTAGAATTTTTTCTTTTGTCTAGCTTTCAGGAAGTTAGCTGAAAAAATAATGTAAGACGTGCTGAAGCCAAAACAGGAGACAATGCATTGAAGGCATGAAGAGGTCACTTTCACTTAGTAAAGCCTTCTCTGTAAGATTGCCCCCCCAGAATCAGAGAAATGATAGGGACTAGTTGGGTATTCTGAAATGATGCCAGGAATGGGTTTTCCAGTGATTACATTCAATCCTTCCTGTTTTTAACCCAATTGGACAAAATGAAACTTGTGCCTGAGTCAGTATTAAAACAGCTTTCAAGTCACACAAATCTTCCAGAAGCTTGAAACTTGGTGGTGAGGGTGGTGGGGGCAGTGGTGTCAGAGAACACACCATGGTGGCACAGGGGTTGGAGGAGGTAGGGGAGTAGGAAGGGAGCTGGCATCCTATTTACCTCCACTTTCACAGTCATAAAACTGCTTTCCCTAACTATTTGGTTGTAGAACCAAACCAAAAACCAAACCCATTTCCACTGCATTGATCCTGACTCATAAAGACCCTATAGGACAGAGTAGAATTGCCCGGTAGGGTTTCTGGTGGTACAGTGGTTAAAGCATTTGGTCAGTGGTTTGAACCCACTAGCCCTTCTGTGGGAGAAAGATGAGGCAGTCTGCTTCCATAAAAATTTACAGCCCATGGGGCAGTTCTACTTTGTTTTATATGGTTTCTATGAATCGGAATCCACTCCATGGTGGTGGGTGTAGTTAAGGAAGCAGACTGCCACACTGTCTCCTGCAAAAGGACTGGTGGGTTTGAACCAATGATTTTTCAGTTAGCCACTGAGTGCTTAACCACTGTATCACTTGGGCTCCTTAATTGGAGAATAGTTTACTTGAATCAGAAGAAGATTTCACTCATTATTAGATCACTCATGGATCTATAAATATATGTTGAGAGATGACAATATGGCAGTCATTCTGTTGAGCACTATGGTATAGTTATGTATAGTATGGTATGGTATGGAGAAAGACCCGTAGGGGCACAAATGGTTTGCTATCCATTACCAACCTAAAGGTTGGTGGTTTGAATCCACCCAGCAGTGCCATGAAAGAAAGTCCTGCCAATCTGCTTCTGTAAAGATTACAGCCAAGAAAATTCTATGGAGCAGTTCTACTCTGTAAACTGGGGTCTCCATGAGTCAGAATTGACTCAACAGCAATGGGTTTATGGTATGGTAGAGACAGAAACATCATAAGCCACCAAAACCAACGGTCTGCTTCTTTCAACCAGTAATATCTGGAATAATTCTTTTTTTAAAAAGAGGCAGAACCTTGGTTTTGGTGGATTTGACTGTTAGAAAGAGACAATGCCCTTTGGGTTTGTCACCATTGTCCTTTTATTTCCTATGAATGTGTATTTTATGCCACATATTCATCTCCCTAGGACACCAACCCAAGCCATTTATTATTTATTATTTAGTTAATAGGGTTTGTTTTTGTAGTTAGGTGCCATGGAGTCAATTTCCAACTCATGGTAACTCCATGTGATAGAGTGGAACTGTCCCATAAGGTTTCCTGGGCTGTGATCTTTATGATTACATAAAATCTCAATGGCAGTGTGTTTTTCTTTTGTTTTGTTTTTAATCTTTATGAGAAGCAGCTCTGGTGGTGTAGTAAGTAAGACATTTGGCTGCTAACCAGAAGGTCAGAGGGTTCAAATCCACCAGCTGCTCTGCAGGAGGAAGATGAGTCAACCTACTTCCATAAAGATTTGCAGCCTTGGAAACCCAATGGAGATCGCTATGAGTCAGAATTGACTCGATGGCAGTGGGTTGGGTTTGGTTTTTAATCTTTATGAGAGCAGATCAGCAATCTTTCTCCCACTGAGCGCTGGGTGAGTTCAACCACCAATCTTTCAATTAGCAGCTGAGTGCTTAACCATTGCACCACCAGGGCTTCTTAGGCTTAAAAATCAAAAACTAAATCCGTTGTCATCAAGTCGATTCCAACTTATGGTGGGGCTTAGGGACTAGTAATTATTTCCAAACTGTTTTTCTGGTGACATGTGACAATCCAGTTAAATCTCCAGACTTTTGGTTTTGCCCTGTCATCTGTGGGTGCTCTGTGAACTGAGAACTGGGTAGTTCTTAAATTAGAAAAAAATAAGATTGTAATCCAAATGAGGTTGTTCAAGTGTATGAGCAGTCTGTGTAACAAGTGTTCTAAATTCTGTTGCCGACTATGCCTCTGACTTGTTGACACTGTGAAACTATATATATATTGTATCAGCCTGGTCATTGTAAATGAAAGAGTCCTGGTCAAAGACATGGTAAACATTCTACTGCAAAAACAATAATCATGTTCCCTACCTCATCTCTAGAGCATCAACCTTGGTCTCCATCATTAATTGACAAGACAGAATATGTGTTTTTATTCTAGCTCCAGCATATACTAGCTATGTGACCACAGGATCTTGAGCAAGTTAATACCACTTCTCTGAACTATTTCATTAGTTTCTTATAAATGAACTGGGGCTAATACTACTTATCTTGTTATTAAATGAGGTAAGGCACATAAGGAGCTCTGGTGATGTAGTGCCTAAGGCATCTGAATGCTAACCAGAAGGCTGGTGGTTCAAACTCACCAGCCACTGCTTGGAAGGAAGATGGGGCAATCTACTTCCATAGTGATACCACCTCCAAAACCCAAGGAGGGGTTGCTATGAGTTGGATCCGACTTGACGGCAGTGAGTTTGAGTTTTTTAAGGCACGTAAAGTACCCAGTAGAATGTTGATACATATATGGGCATGTGGTGGCTGTTCAATGAATAATGTTGTTAGGTACCATTGAGTCAGCTTTGATTCATAGCGACCCTAAGTAGAACAGAACAAGACACTGTCTGGTTTTTGCCAGCCTCACAATCCTTGCTAAACCTGAGCCCAATGTTGCAGCCACTGTGTCAATACATCTCATTGAGGGTCTTTCCCTTTTCCCGTGACCCTCCAGTTTACCAAACGTGATATCATTCTCTAGCGAATGGTCCCTTCTGACAACATGACCAAAGTAGGTGAGATGAAGTCTGGCCATATTCGCTTTCAAGGAGCATTCTGGCTGTACTTCTTCCAGGACCGATTTGTTTGTTCTTCTCGCAGTCCATTGTACTTCCAGTATTCTTTGCCAACACTACAACTCAAAAGCATCAACTCTTCTGTCTGCCTTATTCATTGTCCAGTTTTCACATGCATATGAAGTGATTGAAAACACCATGGCGTGGGTTAGACGCACCTTAGTCTTCAAACAGGTATCTTGCTCTTCAGCATTTGAAAGAGGTCTTTTGCAACAGATTTGCCCAGTGCAGTATGTTGTCTGATTTCTTGACAGCTGCTCCCATTTGTGTTGATTGTGGAACCAAGTTATATGAAATCTTTGTCAATTTCCATCTTTTCTCCATTTATCATGATGCTGCTTATTGTCCCAGTTGTGAGGATTCTCATTTTCTCTATGTTGAGATGTAATCCACATTGCAGACTGGAAGTTTTAATCTTCATTAGTAAGTGCTTTGAGTCATCCTCACTTTCAACAAGCAAGATTGTGTTTGTATATCACAGGTTGGTAACGAATCTTCCTCCAATCCTGATGCCACATTCTTCTTCATATAGTCCAGCTTCTCAGATTATTTGCTCAGCATACAGATTGAATAAGTATGGTGAAATGATACAATCCTGATACATTTCATTGCTTATTTTAAACCACGAAATATCTTCTTGTTCTGTTCAAATGACAGCCTCCTCATCTATGTACAGGTTCCTCATGAGCATAATTAAGTGTTCTGGAATTCCCATTCTTCTCAATGTTATCTACAATTTGTTATAATCCACACAATCAAATGCTTTTGCACAGTCAATAAAGCACAAGTAAACATCTTTCTGTTATTCTTTGCTTTCAGCCAAGATCCATCTGACATCAGCAATGATATCCCTTGTTCTATGTCCTCTTCTGGGAGCTCTGATAGCATAGTGCCTAAGGCACTTGACTGCTAATCAGAAGGCTGGCGGTTCAAACCCACCAGCCACTCCTTAGAAGGAAGATGGGTCAATCTACTTCCGTAGTGAAACTGCCTCGGAAACCCAATGAGGGGTTGCTATGAGTTGTGTCCGACTCAATGGCACATAACAGCAACAACATGTCCTCTTCTGAATCCAGCTTGCATTTCTGGAAGTTCCCTGTCAATATATTGCTGCAATCATTTTTGAATTATCTTTGGCAAGATTTTACTTGTGTGCGATATTAATAATATTGTCTGATAACTTCCACATTCTGTTGGATCCTCTTTCTTTGGAATGGGTACAAATATGGATTTCTTCTGGTCAGTTAGCCAAGTCGCTGTCTTCCAAATTTATTGGCATGGGCAAGTGGCATCTGTTTGTTGAAACATCTCAATGGGTATTCCATCAGTTCCTGGAGCCGTGTTTTCACCAATTCCTTCAGTGTAGCTTTGATTTCTTCATTACCATTGGTTCTTGGTCATATGCCATCTCCTGAAGTGGATGAACATCAGCCAATTATTTTTGGTATTCTTTCCATCTTCTTTTGATGTTTCCTATATCATTCAATATTTTGCCCATAGAGTCTTTCAATATAGCAACTCAAGGCTTGCAATTTTTCTTCAGTTCTTTCAGCTTGAGAAATGCTGAGTGTGTTCTTCCCTTTTGGTTTTCTAACTCCAGGTGTCTGCATGTTTCATTATAATAATCGACTTTGTTTTCTCGAGCTGCTCTTTGAAAACTTCTATTGAGCTCTTATATCTTGTCGATTCTTCAATTTGTTTTAGCTACTCTCTGTTCAAGGGCAAGTTTCAGAGTCTCTTTGACATCCATTTTGGTCTTTTCTTCCTTTCCTGTCTTTTTAATGACTTTTTGCTTACAAGCCACCACAGTACACAAACTGGCAGACTAGTAGTAGCAATGAATAATAAATATTATGAATTAATTATCAATATCTTAGTTATTATCTTAGTACAATGAGAAGTCATAGAGAAAGAGAAAAAGGCAAAACCTCATATTATTATGGGATGTAAAGAAATTCCTGACGAAACATGACAAATGGGAACTAATTCTGGAGGAAGCTATTGAATCTCCTTCTTATTGTTGTTGGTAGGTGCTGTCAAGTTGATTTAAACTCGTAGTGACCCTATGTGCAACAGAATGAAACACTGCCCAATCAAGTACCATCCTTACAATTGTGATATGTTTGAGCCCATTGTTGCAGCCACTGCGTCAATCTATCTCATTGGGGTCTTTCTCCTTTTCCCTGACCCTCTACTTTACCCAGCATGATGTCATTCTCCAGGGACTGGTCCCTCCTGATAGTATGTTCAAAGTACATGAGACCAAGTTTCACCATTCTGTCTTCTCAGGAGCATTCTGGCTATACTTCCCATTAGATTAGATTTTTCTATTTAGGTTCCTTATAATACAACAGTATTCATTTGTTAAAGTCCTATATAGAGCTGATTGCCCCCCCCCCCGCCCCAAGTATGCTTTGGGTTCTGGGAAATGTCTGTTAGCTGAGGAATCACTATTGAGATTCACACATGAGCCTACACACTGACCCTTCTCCTAAGCTCATCCCTAACAATGGCCTTATCTTCTACTCTGTTGACAGACCACCCATTATCCTTCAGCAGTTTTGTTTTCAAGTTTGACAAAAGCAGAGCTAATGCTAAAGCAGCATTTATAGATCCTTTAAAAATGGCCAAGATTCCCATGGAAACCAAAGGCAAAATAACAAAACCCCAAGGAGGCTATCCTCTACTTAATTGTTTATGAAGATACATGAGAGGAAAAGAAAGTTCAGGTCTTGTAAAATGATAGAGCAGGAATTGAAGAAATAGGTAACAACACCCTCAGAGAGAAGCCAAAACAACATTGTTGAAATCACTGGCTCTGTGGAAGCACATTGACTAGAGAGTTTTAGTTAAATTATCTCTCAGATTCATACTAGGGCAAAATAAATTACTTTATGCTACATTGATTATTGCAAGATCAAACTAAGAGTCTCTGGGGAGAAAAAGAAATGGTCAGCCTATATACTCCTTGGTGCATTTTAATTCTTTAAAAAAAATCTATTTTTTTTTTTTAAACCTGTAGTTTCATAGAGGGTTAGATAAGAATGTACAGTGTTTTTTAACTTTGAGTGAATTCAATCACCTCAGACTTATTTCAATGACTATGTGAACAAGGGAATCCCTGGGTGGGGCAAACAGTTAATACACTTGACTGCTAACTGAAAGGTTGGAGGTTCAGGAAAAAACACTTGATAATCTACTTCTGAAACATCAGCCACTGAAAACCCTATCGAGCACCGTTCTACTCTGACACATGAAGTCGTCATGAGTTGGAATCAATGCAATGGCAACTGGTACTGGTTATGTGAACAAGACATACCCCAGATATTCAATTCTAAGTATAGACTGTGTAGCAGTATAAAATATGAAGTACTTTTATTCTTTAAAAATTCATTTAAAGGTTAAACATGTAGCAGAGAACAAAATTAAAACTCTATTTTAAAACTATTTTCAAAATCTTCTGTGTGAGGACTATAAACCTTTCAGAAAATAATTTCTGTTGAACTCTCATACTGTCCAAAAAACAAATAAACAAACAACCCACTGCCATTAAGTCAATTCTGACTCAGTGACCACCACTGGGTTTCCAAGGCTATAAATCTACACAAAAGTAGATTGTCTCATTTTCCTCCTGTGGAACAGCTGGTAGGCTTGGACCACTGACCTTCTGGTTAGCAGCCAAATGTGTTACCCTTTATGCCACCAGAGCTCCAGCAGATTATTGAACACTGTAGGTTATTAAAACATGTCCAGGAAAGTACTGTTGCATATAATTTCAAGCCACACATAGTGATCAGTGCCTGGTAAGAAAGCTGGTAGGAGAGTGACCACATAATTCTTCTCTAAGAGTCAACTAAGAAAAAGATATCTGTCAGGATAAGGGATGACGTTTTGGCATTATTATCATGGTGTTATTTCCAGGAACCATTAAAGTCCAAATTCTGTTTTGTGATTCACTCTTCCTCTGCAAAGTGTTCTTGACTTGAGAGTGAGATTTCAGGCACAAAAGCCAAGTGGGAAATAAAATACAGGACATCATTATATCTGAGGATAACTGACACTAGAAAAAGCCCACTCAAGTAGAATTCACTTAAAGTAGCCACCAAAATGTCATAGCAGATAACACAAAACAGGTTTGATAGATACTTTTTTTTTTTAAATAAAAATGTATAAAAATAAGGGTTTTGTGTCTTGTATTTGACAAAATGTGCACTAAGTCATTTGAGCAACAAAGAATCAATCAAGTGTTAATTTGAAGGATGTGATAGACTATTACTTTGCAGCTGAGCCCTCATGAACCATTCTTCTTGGTATTTGCACCCTTATGAGATCCTTCATACATTGATTCTGGGCTTGGCCATATGACTAAATTTGGCCAGTGGAACATTATTACCATGAGTGATACAAGTGGAAGTTTGCTAAATCCTTGCATATTGGTTCTTGTCTTCTTGGAATGCTTCCCCTGGGAACCCATCAACCATGTAATCAGAAAGCCCAAGCAACCATGTGGAGAAGCCCAAATGGAGAACTGAGGACTCATAGCCAACTCCAGTTGAAATTCCAACCAGTAGCCAATACCAATTTCTAGCCATGTAAGTGGGGCCATTTTGGACCTTCTAGATATCCAAATTCCAAGACAACAATATGTGAAGCAGAAACTGGTAACATGTGCCCAGATAGAATCCAAAATTTCTAGGGACCAGTAACTACTGTGTGCTTCTCCTTTTCAACTTTTTCAATGGCAGAATCTATTGTGGTTTTCTTGTCCCTGAGTCACTGTTGTATTCTGGAAGTGTGAAGGCCAGAAAACTTGTCTATTTAGTTCATAATTCTTCAGACCAAGAAAAGCTACAGCTATGGAAACTTTTCTGCACCTGGACTTGATTTGGATGATGGAATTTTGGATCTGAGGCCATAATGCAATAAGACCTTGGGATTCTTGGAAGGAGGCTAAGTGTATTTTGCATCTGAGAAAAACAAGGCCAGAGGATGCTTTGTGGTAAATTGAACTTCAGTGGCCCTGATGAACTTCACCTCTTGATATTCATGTATTTGTGTAGTTCTCTCTCACATTAACCTGGGGCTTAGCCATGTGACTATCTTTGGACAATGGGACATTAGAAAATGTGATGTATGTAACCTGAGTCTTGATAAGCTTGTGCACATTGAGGCTTGTCCTCTTGGAGCACTCCTTCTTGAAATCTGGTCTCCAAGTCACATGGAAGCCCACGCGACCATATGGAGAAGAACGGAAGCCCCAACAAACGCTCCCAGTTGAGCTCTTCGTCAATGGCCAGCACCAACTTCTACCATGTGAATGAGGCCATTTTGGACTTTTTTTGGGGGTAATTCTAGCACCCTAGCCAACAACACCTGAGCAGAAGAACTACCAGATCAACTCACAGAATTGTGTGGAATAAGAAATCGTTGTTTTAAACCATCATGTCTATGGATGACTTGTTAGGCAGTAATAAATAAGCCAAAGAGGAGGCTTGTTATTTTTAGATAAAATTGAATAATAGGGGTAAAACATCTTTTACTTCACATTTGACTTTTGCCACCAATCATGAAAAGGACTGTTTTTTGTAAAAATACCAAAGGGCTTAATTTTCTTTTCTCAAGTGTTTTGCTAATTCTTTGATATTTGAATCTTTTGTTAATTTTCTCTTCTTCAATCATTAAGAAGTCAAATTGTGCTAGATCCTTATTTGTAAATGGTATGGCATTTTTTCAAGCAGTTCTTTAATACTATTTTCATCAACTTTATGAAATCCTATATTTTTTTCAATATTTACTATTTCTTTCCATAATAGACTTCTATATTTGAATTCTGTTGTCTGCTACAATGTCAGTGGTGCTAGATGCTAATATTTGAAAGGAAGAAAATTTGGTTAGGGATTAATTTTAAGTGGCTAGGCTATTAATAAATAGTTTTGCCTTATGATGACCTTGCTTCTCTTAAATAAACATGTAGCAGAGAGCAAGTGGCCAGTACTAACTGAGAAGGCCCTAGTACCAGACAATGTGGGACTTTCTGACTAAAGTGGAGTTGAAGCATGTGACTGAGGCTCATCATGTAAGAGATACTTTTTCTACTTTTTTTTTTTTCAGGAATATATTTTTAGTTATGGTTTTATTTCTTTTTCTTTTTATTTTGATTCTGGTGAAGATTTACAGAGCAAATTCACTTTCCATACAGCAGTTCACATATACTTTGTCTCATGACATTGACCACAGTTTACCACAAAGCAACAGCTCCCCTCCCACTTCCTCCCCATAGTTACCTCTTCCCAGTGTCCATCCCTCCATGCACTCATCCCCCTGAGCTGTCCCCCTCTGCATA
>NW_006921615.1:7059804-7066438 GCF_000298275.1 Orycteropus afer afer
GTGAGTGTCCTTGGGGTTGCTGGAGAGCAGAATGTGTTCTTAAGCCCCAGAAATCTGCAAGAGCGCTGTCTCTTTAAATATCCAAAGTAGTCAAGCCGCTTTTTAAACCTTCAGAATGGCGGCACTCTCTGGATCAGCAAAAGTCCACAGCTCAGCCCACCTTTCTCTTCACCTTCTCCGTTTGTTCCCCAGCCACCGTGCACAGTGCTCCATGCAGTCCCTGGCTAGCAGCATGATTTTTAGGTTAATTCTTAAGTCCTACCACCACAGGAATCTGTGAGAGCACTGTCTCTTTAAATATCCAAACTAGTCAAGCCGCTTTTTAATCCTACAATATGGCGGTGTCCTCCAGACCGGCAAAAGTCCACAACTCAGCCCACCTTTCTCTTCACCTTCTCTGTTTGTTCCCCAGCCACCATGCACAGTACGTGCAGTCCCTGGCTAGCAGGGTGATTTTTAGGTTAATTCTTAGGTGCTACCACCAGTTGGGAATCTCTAAGCTGCCTGTACCGTCAGGGTCGCTCCAGGCACTGTCAGAGCGCAGTTCCAAATGTCTCCTTTTTTTGGTATTTTCACGCAAATTCTTCTGCTAGTTGGGGTTTAGTCCACTTCTGTATCCTTCTCTTCAAGGCTCAGGGGTCCAAGATTATCTTCTGTGTCTGTGTTAATTGGTTTCCCTTTTCTTTGTTGAAGAGGATCTGTGCAGTCCTTCTGCCTAGTCTAGTCTGCCATCTTGCTGGAACTCCTCACTTTTTCTACTTTTTAGGTTGAATCTAAATCTCAGTATCAATCCAACCAAATTTAACTCTGTGGCAAGAGCCAGAGAAAAGTCTGGATCTTCAAATGAGATCCTGGCCTATTTTAGCATACCATTATAGGTGTGAAGAAGGTGCGGGGGGGAAAGAGAGAGAGAGAGAGAGAGAGAGAGAGAGAGAGAGGGCCCTGCTAGAAGATGACAACACTTACATAGTCTGCAGGCTACAAAAAACAAAAGCAAACTCACTGCCTTGCAGCTGGATCTGACTCATAGCAACCCCTCCTTGGGTTTCTGAGGTGATATCACTACAGAAGTAGATTGCCCAACCTTCCTTCAGAGGAGTGGCTGGTTGGTTTGAACTTCCAGTATTCTGGTTAGAAGCCAGAGCCTTAGGCGCTATGCTACCAGAGCTCACTCTTGGGTGGTTAGGAAGCCATAAAACAGAGGAAGGAGATAGATATTATACTTGGAGGTTAGATTACTCTATATTTATCTCTTCCTCCTGCCCTGTGGAAAGGAGAAAAGAGAAGTTACTCACTGCCGTGGAGTCATTTCTGACTCATGGCGACCGCTCCTCGGGTTTCCGAAGCTGTATCACTACGGAAGTAGATTGCTCAATCTTCCTTCTCAGGAGTGGCTGGTGGGTTTGAACCGCCAGCCTTCTGGTTAGCAGTCAAATGCCTTAGGCACTACTTTTGAGAAGAATTGCTCTAAGAGCAGACTAGGAGAAGCTAGGCAAGGAATGGACTCTTAGCTGAGTTAAAATTCTCAGAGCTTATTATTAAATATGCAGTAAGATTTTTTGAAGCGAAATTGGCCCAAAAGGAGGACAGAAGTGAAGTGAGAAGCTTTTGAATGGAGATCTGGGAATCAGTGAAAGATTAAGCTGTGATTGATAAAAGAGATGGAAAAGAACCTACTGTACCTTGAATTGGTTTATTTTAAAAAGTTATTCTAGAGGAATTATCTACTTTCAAATGTTAAGCTTAGTTTTTTACATATAAAACTACATTGTTTTAATAAATAACAAGTAGAACATTTATAGCTCTAGAAGGAGCCTGAGTGGTTAAAGTGCTTGGTTTAAACTTAACAGCCACTCTGTGAGAGAAAGATGTATTCTGCTTCCATAAAGGTTACAGCCTTGGAAACCCTATGGGAAGTTCAACCCTGTCCTATAAACCAAAAACCTAGCTCACTGCCATTTAGTTGATACTGACTCATAGCAACCCCCATTGGGTTTCTGAGGTGGTAAATCTTTACAGAAGTAAATTGCCCCATCTTCCTTCTGCAGGGTGGCTGGTGGGTTTAAACTGCCAACCTTCTGGTTAGCAGTCAAATGCCTTAGGCACTGTGCCATCAGAGCTCCTTACTAGGTCCTATAGGGTCAGTATAAGTTAGAATTGACTTGATAGCAAGGGGTACATGTACATTTATAGTTACAGGATGCATTCTCTCATTCATTCATTCAATAAATATTTGAGAGCCTACTCAGTGTCTGTCATTATATCCAGCATTCATATTATTAATGCAGGTCTGGAAAACTTAACTTTTAAAAGGTATTATATATAAGTGGGGTCATAGACACTAAATCATAGTATTTTAAAACAGAACAAAGTCAGTAGTGGAAAACTTGGAAAAAGCTGAAATTTTTTTACAGACTACTTTACCTTGGGGGTAGAAGATGCTGACGTATTTATCACATTATTGCCTTTGTAATGAAGTCAGAGATAGAAAGGTTAATAAACGTAAAGAGCAAGTGAAACATGGCTTAGGGAAAAAGCACTCTAATTGTGATGCTTTGGGGTTTTGCTACAAATGAACCAGTTAGACCTTTTCCTGATGTTAAAAAAAAAGGGGAGGGGTGGGAGCCTGAAAGCAGGCTGATGTTTCTTAACTCGTTCAGTGCCGTGCTTCCAAAGTGCATATACGACTACCTAAACTTCTTCCACACTTTGTGGCTCAGAATTCATTTCTCAACAGTCATCATAATGTCCTACCCATTGCCGTCAAATTGATTCCAACTCCCAGTGGCCCTGTAGAACAAAGTAGAACTGTTCCATAGGGTTTTTAAAGTTGTAATCTTTATGGAAACAGACTGCCTCACCTTTTTTTCAAGGAGTGCTTGGTGGGTTCAAACCTTCAAACTTTCAGTTAGCAGCTGAACTACTGTGCTACCAGGACTCCTTCACAGTGTCCTACTAAGATGAAAATCCTGTGAGATCCTTCCTCCCAAGTGAGATACCTTTTCTCCAGTGAACTTTCAATAGGATTTTAACTCTTCCATGCAGCTGGCCAAAACACTGAAGCAGCAAATTGAAAACACACAGTGGTATGCATGTTTGAAGTCTTTATAAACTTTCCCATGGATGGTGTTCTATTAGCTTTCCCCACGCCCTGAGCAGGTACTGATGAAGTGAGACACCAGGCCAGTACCTCAGAGGTGAAAATTGGCCTGGTGTGCACAGTTTGCAAATTTACTTTCCAACGTGTGAGCACAGTTGTGGGTCTTCCCTTTAGCTTTCAAGAACTTTGTTCCACTCCTCCACCCTATCATGACTTTGGCTATTTTCCCAGGAGATTCCACTTCCCATTGGAAAGGCCATCTGTTAACAACATCTCAAAAAAACCTCGAAGCGTTATGATAACCACATACATTTCTTCTCTTACCCCTCCAAAACTCTGGCTAATTTTAAAAATCACATTCCAAGGTTGTTACTGTGAAAAGAAGGTCCATAAAACCCATCTTGCTCTCTGTCTGAGGGCTCATTATGCTCTTACATACAAGGGGAAGACTGGCTTTTTAGAGACTCAACTGAGACCCTGGCATGCTTAGTCTTATCAGTTAGCAGTTACCTAGTTACGGTCCAGTCGATAGTGACTCACAGTGACCCCGTGTGTGTCAGAGTAGACCTGTGCTCCACAGAGATGCCAATGGCTGATTTTTCAGAAGTAGATCTCCAGGCCTTTTTACTAAATTCCCCTCTGGGTAGACTCAAACCTCCAGCCTTCTAGTTAGCAGCTGAATGTATGAACCATCTGTACCACCCAGAGACTTCTTGTCAGTTACACAGACATCTAAATGAAGGTGTTTCAGAGCATGCCTTGAACAAGAAGATTCCCTAGTCTACCCACCCCCTCAATCCCCTGAGGAAGGGTTATGTCTTGAAAGCCTAGTTTTTCTCTCCCCACCTTACTCATCATACCAATTTGATTACTGACATGTGTAAATTCCAAGAGAGTAGAGTCTCTTTGTTTTATTCCTTGTTGTATCTTTGGTTCCGAGAACAGTGTCAGACACATGGGAGTTGAAAGGTAAATGTTGAAAAGTAAATGTTAAATGATGAATTTAGAGTGTCGAAATAGGCAGTCCATGCCTCGTATTTCTATTTATTATTTAAAAACTTAAACAAGAAGATGTTGGGAATTAGGTTTGATGAACTTGAAATTAAAACAGGAATCCTTAGAATCTCATCTTTGTTATTTAAAATATTAACTAGTCTCTGAGTTTCCATTTTTGCCACCTATAAAAACAAGACTTATTAGCAGTGTTTTCTTCATGACAGTTAAGTGAACATGGTGCATTAAAAAAAAAAAAAAAAAAAAGTGCTCAAGTTGTTGTTGTCAGTTGCCATCAAGTCAATTCCAATCCATGGCAACCAACTGCAGAAGAGCATGACACATTGCCTGGTTCTGCACCATCTTCACCATCATTGGTGGATTTGAATCCAATGTTGTGGCTACCATGTATTTTGAGTGACTTCCAATCTAGGGGGCTTATCTTCAAGCAGTACATCGGACAATATGCTTTGTGATCCATGGGGTTTTCATTGGCTAATTTTCAGAAGTAGATCACCAGGCTTTTCTTCCTAGTCTCTCTGAGTCTGGAAATTCTGCTGAAACTGACCCCCCAACGGTGACCTTGCTGGTGTTTGAAATACCAGTGGCCTAGTTTCCAACATCATATCAACATGAAAGCCACCACAGTATGACAAACATTCAGACAGGTGGTGAAAAGTGTTCATAGCATCTAACAAAGAGCAATGCATTTCTGTGAGGTGCTTGTGAACCCCAGACCTGGCTCATTCTTTTCCTGGAATGTAGATGCTTAAAATGGCATAGTTTGGGGTATCTGTCAAGAGTCCAGGCCCTTTGTTTTTGACCTCACCTGACAGAACAGAGTTGTTATGGACTCAGTGCTGGAAAGGTCACACAGGCTAAATTTTACTTTCCAAATTTGGTGAAGTTGGAGACTGTTATAGCCAATGACTACATATCCCTAACCTGCCTCCTGCAAATGTACCATGAACTAATATGCAGGAGAAGAAAAATACATGTTTTGTCTTTGTTGTTCCTTAACATTCCTTTTTATAGAACAAGACTCCAAAACAATTTTAACATACAAAGTTGTCTTTTAAGAAAGAGACCCCATTTGGGAGCTAGGGGACCCCAGGCAGGGAGTCCTAACCCCAAGCCCCATTCCCAGCACCCCTACTGCCTGTAGTTATGTGACCCTGGGCAAGGCATTTAACCTCTCTGGACCTCAGTTTCTTTATCTAGGAAATAACATCAGCTTCCTGCTTCTCAAGGATACCAGAAGAAGAGTGAGTTAACATTTACATAGCACATTGGGAACTTCCAAGAAAGGCACGACGAGACCAGGAAACATGATACAACAGGCAGAATATCTCTTATTTCAAAGCCCTTGTTCAGGCTTATTGGGTCTATTACTTATGTAGAGTATTAAAATAAAAAGCAAAAGTTAAAGAAAGTTCTGAACTTAGGTAGGATAACTCTGAATCACATCTGCTGCTAACTGGTTAGCAGTTTGTTCATGCATTGATTTTAAAGGGAGAGAAACTTTAGGGGAGGTAATTTGGCTGCTATTGGAAGAAACATCTGTTTTTGGATTGTATTTAGACAATTGCAGATAGGCACATCTATTGGAGAACAGCGGCAGACATAGACGGAGCAGCCTAAATTAGTTCACCAGATTGGTAAGTGACTGAAGAGTAGAAATTGTGTCTTACATGTCTTTAAATCTCCAGTGTGTTTCCAGTACTTGATAGATAGCTGTCATTCGCTTATTTAATGACTGAACTGAGCAGGATCTGAATTACAGCTACACTATCAGTTATGGGTACCTTTTTCTTTAGCTGTAAATTGGAGTAGTAACACCAGTCCTATAGGGTTGTTGAGGGCTAGAGGAGATGGTATGTGTAGGGGCAGCACACTGATGCACTTTGGGGCATGCAGTCATGCTAACTGCTGTTATGATTGTTAGCTCTTCTATCATCGATGCTAGGGACACTGCGTGGTACTTGGCAAGATCACGGATGGGTACATTCTGGCTTTGTCACTTATCAGCTCCTAGAGAACAATAGTTTCATCTTCTTAAAACTTAGTTCCTCATCTAATACAGGGTGATAAAATTAGATGTATTCACCAGCTCAATGTCTAGATTATAGTGCAATGTGATAAAGGGTCCTTTACTTTCATAATCACTTATGCTCATATGCTTCAGGAAAGCACATAAAACATATTTAGATGACCATAAAACTACTACCAAAGTCAAGAAGTAGAGCACGGTCAGTATTCCAGAAGCTCCTCAAGCCTCCCAAACATCATCTGTACTCTTCATTCACTTAGCATTATAGCATGTGCATGTCATTTCAAATGTTGGAAAACATGATGTTTGTGACACAATATTCATATATATTACTGTGTTGTTATTTACAAACCACTTCCTGACTGTTGGCAATTTGGGTTGTTCTCACAACTGGTTTTATATATGTTGTTGTTGTTGTTGTTAAGTGCCGTCGAGTCGTTTCCGACTCATAGCGACCCCATGCACAGCAGAACGAAACACTGCCCGATCCC
>NW_006921615.1:7067768-7092886 GCF_000298275.1 Orycteropus afer afer
ATCCTACTTCCGTAGTGATACTGCCTCGGAAACCCAAGGAGGGGTCGCTATGAGTCGGGGCCGACTCGACGGCAAACAACAATAACAATTGATCCTCTTTCAAAAACTTCTAGCTATTTCATTCATTTATTAATTTTTCTTCTGTTTTTGTTAAAGAATCTCAAACTTACAGAAGAGTTCCAAGTCAAGTACTAATTTTTTTTCCCCCTGAACCATTTGGTATAATCTCTTCCTTAAGCATTTGTTAGAATTCACCATTGAAAGTGAGGCTGGTTCTTTTGGCTTTGGAAGGTGTGGTAGTTAATGTTATGTGTCAACTTGGCTGAGTCTGGTTTTGAGTGGCTGGGCAGCTGGTTGTAGTTATTCCCCATGATAAGGCTGTCAATCAACAGGTGGAATAATAAGGTGGAATCTGCATGGAGCAGCTGAGTAGCTGCTTTAGGGATGTGGTCTGCTTCCAGTGTGTAAGGAGAAGCTTTGGGAATGGTCTGCAGCTTTTGGCACACTTGAATCCTGAATGTAGCTGAGTCATCATTCAGCAGTCTGCCATGTTGTCTGCCAATATTGGGACTGTTCATGGACTTGAATCAGTGGGCTACTGTGTGGTTTGGTAATACTGGGACTATGCCTTTTTACTTGTCATCCTTGGGTTTGTCAGTCTCAGCAGCCAGCAGCTGTCTGATTAAAGAAAGCTTGCAGCTTCAGTGGAGTGGGAGCAAGAGGCAGAGCTGAAGCCCAAGGTCAAGGGGCTTTCACCCAGCTCCTAGAGCCTGGCACTTTGAACTCAGACTTCTAGCCTCCCAAACTGTAAGAGAATAAACTCCTATTTGTTAAAGTCACCCATTTTTGGTATTTTCTGTTAGAGCAGCATGAAGTAAGCAAAACAAAGGTTATTAATGATTCATTTTCTTCAATAGATATAGGTCTACTCAGATCATCTAGTATTTCTCCTTGTGTGGGTTTGGTTGATTGTGTCTTTTAAGGAATTTGTCTATTTTATCTATGTTACCAAATTTGTGGGCACAAAATTGCTCATATTACTCCTTCATTACCCTTTTATTGTTTATAGTACCAGTAGTGATTGCCCCTCTTTCATTTTTTCCTTTCTGATATTAATAATTTTTGTGTCTTTCTTTTTTCTCTTCATTACCCTGGTGAATGAAGTTTTATTTTATTAATATTAGCATGGAAAATCTTTCTACATCTCTTTACTTTTCAGCTATTAGAGTCTTTATATTTAAAGTGGGTTTCTTATGATAATATATAATTGGGTCTTTTTTTTTTTTTTTAAATCTAGATAGTTTCTGTCTTTTAATCAGTGTATTTAGATCACAAACCAAAAACCAAACCCACTGCCGCAGAGTTGGACCCGACTCATAGTGACCCCTCCTTGGATTTCTAGACAGTATCACTATGGAAATAGATTGCCAAACCTTCCTTTCAAGGAGTGGCTGGTGGGTTTGAACTACCAGGCTTCTGGTTAGCAGTCAAATACCGTAAGCACTACACTACCAGAGCTCCTATTTAGATCATACATTATTAAAATGATTATTGATATATTTGGATTGATATCAATGATATTTATACTTGTTTTCTATTCACCACCAGAGGCTTCTTTTCTCTGCCTGCTTTGGTTTTAATTGAGCGTTTTATATGATTCCATTTTATCTCTTCTACTACTAAATCACTTATATCAAATTACTTTCATAAAAATTTTAGTGGTTACTCCACTGTTTAAAGTATATGTTTTTAGGTAATCCAAGTCCATCTTCAAATAACATATTCTGCTTCACATCTAGTACAGGTATCTGATAATATTTTTCATTCCTCCCTCCTGTTCCTTTGATATTGCTGTCATTCATTTCACTTTTCTATACGCTATAATCATTCAACACATTCTTACTATTATTATGTTAAACAGTTATATTTTAGATTAATTGAAAACAAGAAAAAGAAAACATTTTGTTTTACCTTCATTTATTTCTTTTCCTTATCTTCCTTTCTCTGTAAAAATCTAAGTTTCTGATTTATATCATTTTCCTCTGTCTGATGAAAATATTTTAACATTTATTGCAGGACACAAATACTGACAATGAATTATCTCAGGTTTTGTTTGTCTGAAAAAATATTTGTTTCTCCCTAACTTTTGAAGAATAATTTTTTTTTTTTTTTTTTTTTGGTGCCGAAACCCGGGAACGAATGAAGAATAATTTTTAATGGCTTAAAAATTCTAGGTTGGTGAGTTTTTCCTGATCTACAGATTTTGGATTTGCCAGCTCCTGTCACTCTATGACCCAGCAGCCTGACACTTGACTACAGATTTTGGGTTCATCAGCACCTGTGACCACATAAATCAGGAGAAGCATTCAGCCTTCCACCTAACCCATGGATTTGTACCTTTTTAACTCCTACAATTGTGTGAGCCATTTCCTTGAAGTAAATCTGTGTCTACATATTCATATATATGCTTCACTGGTTTTGCTCCTCTAAAGAACTCAGTTTCTGATGAGAAGGCCATCATAATTTTTATTCTTGATCCTCTGTAAGTAAGGTGTTGCTTTGATTTCTTTCAAGACTTTTTCTTTGTCTTTGTTTTTCTGCAGTTTGAATATGATATGTCTGACCGACCACCGCACTGCCATTGAGTCAGATTCGACTCATAGCGACCCCTCCTGGGGTTTCTGAGGCAGTATCACTACAGTAGTAGATTGCCCAACCTTTCTTCTGAGGAGTGGCTGGTGGGTTTAAACCACCAGCCTTCTGGTTGGCAGTCAAATGCCTTAGTCAATACTCTACCAGAGCTCCCATGATATGTATAGATATAGTTTTTTTGGGGGGTATTTTTTTCTGGTGATGTTTAATGAGCTTCCTGAATCTATGGTTTAGTGTCTGTCATTAATTTTGGAATATGCTCAGTCATTATTACTTCAAACATTTGTTTTGCTTTGTTGTCTCTTGCTTCTCCTTCTGGTATTCCAAAAACACATATGTTACATTTTATTAAATTGCTCCACAATTATTGTATGTTCTATTCTGTGTTTTTCATTCTTTTTTTTTTTCTCTTGGAATTTCAGTTTGGAAGTTTCTGTTGGCCTATTTTCAAGTTTACCAATTCTTTTCTTGGCTTGTCCAGTCTAGTGATGAGCCCATCAAAGACATTAAAAAAAAAAAAAAAGTTATAGTGTTTTTTTTATTTATAGCATTTCTTTGATTCTTTCTCTTAGAATTTTCATCTCTTTGCTTACTTTATACATATGTTAATACATATTGTCTGCTTTTTTTCTTTAGAACCCTTAGCATATTGAGTATACTTTATTTATATTTCCTGTTTAAGGAGCTCTGGTGGCATAGTGCCTAAGGCATTTGACAGTTAACCAGAAGGTTGGTGGTTTAAACCCACCAGCCACTCCTTGGAAGGAAGATTAGGCAATCTAGTTCCATAGTGATATCACCTCGGAAACCCAAGGACAGGTCGCTATGACTTGACGGCAGTGAGTAAATGAGTCTGATAATTCTGATGTCATAACCTAGTCTTGTTCTAATGCTTGTTTTTTCTCTTTAGATTATGATTTAACTTGCTGTGTTAGACTGGGTTCTCTAGAGAAACAAAACCAGTAAAGCTTATAGAGAGAGAGAAAGAGAAATTTATCTTAGGAAAATGGCTCACACACTTATAGAAGCTGGCAAGTCCAAAGTTCTTGGATCAAACGTCAAGCTGGAGGCTTTTCCCAACTCTCACAGCTGCAGGGGCTGAGGAGCTAAAGGTTGGCAGGCAGTATACTGGCTGTTGACTCCAATGAATGATGAATCCAAGATCTCCAGGCCGAATGGTGGATTGTTCACTCACAGTTAGAGGCAGCACAACAGAATCCTGATCCACACAAGAGTGTCTCTTTTCCCAGGATTCCATAAATATACTGGAAGCAGGCCACATCCCTAGGGAAACTCTCTTTCAATGGATTGGCTGCTCAAAACATATACCTCTGATCCCATCATGGGAATAACCACATCACAACTGCTTAAACCACACAGAATTGTGGTCCAGCCAAGTTGACACACAGCTCCAACTATCACACTTACCTTTTGGTGTGCCATGTAATTTTTTGTCAAAAGTCAGACATGTTGTATATTGAGTAATGGGAACTAAGATATATGGGTCAGAATTTATCTAAACGGGCTAGGAGTTGGACTTTGTTTAATATTTGTTAAATATTTGTTTAATATTTGGTACTTGTTGTTGTTGTTATGTGCTGTTGAGTTGGCCCTGACTCATAGCGACCTCTCCTTGGGTTGCCGAGGCAGTATCACTATGGAAGTAGATTGCCCAACCTTCCTTCCGCAGAGTGGCTGGTGATTTGAACCACCAGCCTTCTGGTTAGCAGTCAAGTGCCTTAGGCACTATGCTACCAGAGCTCCTAATATTTGTTTAATATTTGGTACTAGAGACTTCAAATTTCTCTAGTGTCCTTCTCTCTGTCTTCCCTTTTTACTTTGAGCTGCCATAAGTATTCCTGCTCAGAGAGAGTCTATGTCTTGCATCTCTTTCAGCTGTAATAACTATTGTAATACTGTAGCCCTATTGGTATAACAAACCTTCATGTAAGTGTTTAGTTCAAATGTGTCTACAAATTACATCTTCCTTAAGGATGTTTGGTTCAAATGTATCTAAAAATTGTTATTTCTTCCTTAAGGGTAACCCAAGATCAGCACCACCACCGCATCTCCTCTGCCCTCCCCGCCTTTCTCCATCCTCTTCTCTGCCCTTTCCTACCAATGTTTTGTCACCTGTCTCACTCAGGGCCACTTTTACTTAATAGCAGATTGAAACTTGTCACTCTCGCCACCTGTTTAGGCTCCTTTTCTACCCCCAGGCAAAGCCTAAAATCTTATACCATCTACTAAAGGGCTTTGAAGGAGCTCTGGTAGCGTAGTGTCTAAGGCACTTGCCTGCTAACCAGAAGGCTGGCGGTTCAAACCCACCAGCCACTCCTTGGAAGGAAGATGGGGCAATCTACTTCCATAGTGATACTGCCTCGGAAACCCAAGGAGGGGTCGCTATGAGTTGGGTCCAACTTGACGGCACATAACAACGACTACAACATTGGTGTGATCATAAAGTGTGGGGGAGGAAGAACTTTCTATAGCGTTTCAATCAAATTTCAGTCTTTCAGTGGGAATTTATCTCTGCTCTGAAGAAACCTTCACATGTTTCTTCTTATATAGCTTCTTCCACACATTCTTTCTGAGGTGAGAGAGGAACTTTAGAAGAGGCTGGGGTGTGAGGGCTGTCCTTTCCCCACTGCTCTTGGGCAAAGGTATGGTAATGCATTTCCCTCTGGAGAGTTGTCTTTCTTATGGAGAATGTTCTGAGCACTTTTCACTTTATGGCTACCAGGACCAGGAGGTGATTTGTCTCCCTTCTTCACTGTGAGAACCTGTTTCTGGAAACAAAGTCTACTGCATCCCCAGGAATTCCTCACTATCATACAGGCTTACATTCAGCTTCCACCAATTTATCAAAATGACCATTTAAGTGTTTCTACCCATTATGGCACCAGTGGCTTCTGCTCTGGTAAGAATTTCTCAGCTGTGACTCTCTGGATTCACCTGACTCTTCAGATTTCAGGATAGTGGCTTGTCCTGCAAACTCAGTTTGCTGATGGGGCCAAGAAAAGTTGATTTTCAGTTTGTCTAGCTTTTTTTTTTTTTTTTTTTTGGTAGGTACAATTCCAAGCTCATTACATATATCACAGCTGAAGCAGGAAGTCTATTCTTATATTCTTTGCAGTTTTCTTTGCCTTTTAATAGCTAGTGACTGAATCCTTCCAATTCTCTACTAATACCTCTTTATATCAAAATTTCCGTATTCAAATTATTTGGTGGCTTTGTGCCCTGTTTGGACCCTGATTGATACACTAAGACTGGAACCCAATGTTCTTTGTAGATGATGTATTCTTTCCAGTATGTTGTTGTTGTTGTTATAATATAAAAACTAAACAAAAGATGTAAGTTAGTGAGCAGAGTCAACAGAATTGGTGTATATGGATGAGATTACAAAGGCAGAACACTTGAACATGGCATTTCATATTAAGAAGTAAGACCTAGAAGAGATATGGACTTCGCCTGATTGATAATTCACCGGAACAGATAACTAAGCAAAGGTGATTTGTATTAACTGAAGGATTTTTCTAATCTATCACATCCCAGAGCATCCCACTGTTTTGTTACTGGAGCTGTGATGCTGCTTCTGTCTTGGGAAACCCATAGGGTATGATTTGCTCAAGAAGTTATAGATTGACCCAACTATTTATTTGGCCTTTCTGGAGTCCTTCAGATTACATTTGATCTAAAATTAAAAAACTCCTTCATAATCACACTTAGTATGATTTTTTTTGGAACAAGTGGGAAAAGGCATTTTTTTTTTTTCTCATTTAGCAAAATCCTTATAATGCAGTTGAAGAAGCAATTGAAAAGAAAAAAAAAACTTTTTTAATACCTTTTCTACATACATTGTAGCATAGGACTAAAATAGAACAGGACTGTTTGGTAATACAACATGTTAGGACAATTACACACTCAGTTAGACATCACTCATGGTTATGCTAGCAGCTCTGGTAGCACAATGGTTAAGTGTTTGGCTGATAACCAAAAGATCAGCAGTTTAAACCCATCAGCCTCTACAGGAGAAAGATGTGGAAGTCTGCTTCTGTAAAATATTATAACTTTGGAAACCCTGTGGGGCAATTCTAGTCTGTCCTATAGGGTCTTTATGAATTGGAATTGACTCTATGACAGTGGGTTTGTTTTCTGGTTTTGGGTTGCTGTTGCTAGATGCCATTGAGATGGTTCTGACTCATAGTGACCCCATATACAACAGAAAGAAACACTGCCTGGTCATGTACCATCCTCACAATTGTTGCTATGTTTCAGTCCATTGTTGCAGCCACTGTGTCAATCCATCTCATTGAAGGTCTTCATCTTTTCACTGACACTCTACTTTACCAAGCCCGATGTCCTTCTCCAGAGACTGGTCCCTCCTGATGACATGTTCAAAGCACATGAGACAGAATCTCACCATCCTTGCTTCTAAGAAGCCTTACGGTTGTACTTCTTCCATGACAGATTTGTTCATTCTTCTGGCAGCCCATGGTATATTCAATATTCTTCACCAGCACCATAATTCAAAGGCATCAATTCTTCAATTGGTTATAGGAATTGAAGTCTGTACTATTGGTTATACACTATAATTGGTTACACTTCAATTAGTGGTTATACTAAGGATATTATTATTTATAAACTCTACTTACATTCAAGGAGCTCTGGTAGCGTAGTGCCTGAAACACTTGACTGCTTACTAGAAGGCTGGCAGTTCAAACCCACCAGCCACTCCTTGGAAGGAAAATTGGGCAATCCTACTTCCGTAGTGATACTGCCTTGAAAACCCAAGGAGGGGTCGCTATGAGTCGGGTCCGACTCAATGGCACATAACAACAACAACAACACATTCAAGATAAAAGGTCTACTTGTACCTTTAGAATGTTTGCTATCTTTTGCCCATATTCTGTTATAATAGTTAAGTGCATGAGCTCTGGAGTCTGATTAATGGAGTTTGAATCCTGACTCAGTCACTTGCTAGCTCTGTGATTCTGGGAAAGTCAATTAACTTCTCTGTGCCTGAGTTTCCTTATCTGTAAAATAAGGATAATAATAACAGTATCTACTTCTCATGTTGTTTGGAGAATTAATTTTGATAATGTGTAAAGTCCTTATAAAGGTGGTCCACAGTAAGCAATGAGTAAATGTTAGGAATTGTTAATATTATAATTTGGCAATACTTGCTGTAAGTCTGCTTTCTAGGAATATAGACCATTTCACATTCTCTCTTTCTCACATGTGCATATACATGCACACAAACCTGCACAGAAACTATAAATGATGTTACAAACTCTTACAATTAAGTATTTACTAAGAGACAAACTAAACTAAACCAAACTCATTGCCTTTGAGTCAATTCTGACATGGAACTGCCCCATAAGTTTCCAAGGCTGTAATCTTTACAGAAGCAGACTGCCACATCTTTCTCCCACAGAGTAGCACCAACCATTTGGTTAGCAAATGAGTACTTAACTACTGTGTCACTAGGGCTCCCTATGAGACAAATTAGCCGTGCTGATATATAGAGACACTGATGCCATCACTGAATAACATTTACCCATTGTCTTAGTTATCTAGTGTTGCTATAACAGAAATAACGTAAATGGTGTCTTTAACAAACAGAAGTTTATTTTCTCATAGTTTAGGAGGCTAGAAATCCAAATTCAGGGTGCCGGCTTTAGAGGAAGGTTTTCTCTCTTTTGCAGCTCTAAAACGTCTTCTGAGTTTCTGCTCTTGGGTGAGCTTCTTGTGGCTTGGCATCTCTCTCCCTCCATCTCTGCTTCTAGTGTGGATTTAATTTCTTTTATATCTCAAAAGAGGAGCTCTGGTAGCATAGTACCTAAGGCATTTGACTACTAACCAGAAGACTGGTGGTTTAAATCCACCAGCCACTCCTTGGAAGGAAGGTTGGGCAATCTACTTCGGTAGTGATACCACCTCTGAAACCCATCCTGCTCAAGGGCACATAACAACAACAACAACATCTCAAAAGAGATTGACTCAAGATACACCCTTCACTAATCCTGTCTCATTAACATAACAAAGACAACCCTTTCCCAAATGGGACTATAACCACATAAAAAGGTATGTTGTTGTTATGTGCCATGGAGACTCATAGTGACCCCTCCTTGGGTTTCCGAGGCAGTATCACTATGGAAGTAGGATTGCCCAACCTTCCTTCCTTCCTTCTGAGGATGGCTGGTGGGTTTGAACCGCCAGCTGTCTGGTTAGCAGGCAAGTATCTTAGCCACTATGCTACCAGAGCTCCCTAAAAAGGTATAGAGGTTAGGATTTGTAATACCTAACTTTTGGAGACAGAATTCAACCCATAACACCCATAGTGTGAAAGGCTGATGGCTACCATTGTAGCTCACAGTGGGAGAGTCATATATACCATTGGGGCTACTGCCCACTTGATTCACGCAGACAATAGCTATTATTTCCCACAAAAATTTATTGAGGTTCTAGGCTGAGTACTAGATATGCAGGACTACTAGTTAAGGTCTTTGAGGAGCTCACAATCTTTCCGTTTTTGAGCCTTTCGCAGACGTCTTAAGCTAAAGAATTCTCTTGATTGATTCACTGATAAGATTCTGGACTACTGGGACCCTCAAATCAGCTGTGGCCTTCAACTCCCTCAAAACCTGGGGACCTGTGGCTGGAATCTTGCTCATGTTCTTGGGCTACGCTGTTCAAAGCCCTACTTAAGATTTCTTAAGGATTCTCTCAGTGCTGCCCTTTTCAGAGTTCTTCCTCTTGAATCCTCCTTCTACACAGGTTAGAGTTGTACTACACAGGTTAGAGTTGCTTTTCAAAAAATCGTTCGCAGCAGGCATTCACAAACTTAATTATCCTGAGGATTCAAGGAATCACAGGAAAAAAGACTTGGGGTGTGGTGGGGAGGTGAGGAACACATCTTGCAAGGCTCAGCCTTTGAATCTTCTTTCCTGCTTCTCTGTCCTCTTCTCACCCCTTCTTCCAAGACTTCCCCAAGAACTCTTCTCCCTCTGGAACACTGAAGAATTCAGCTGGGATCCCAGGCTCAAGATTGCGGAGCCCAAACTAATACCATTCTTGCAGAAGAAAGAGCCTTCTATAGATTTTTGTGTATAAATCTATTATAAATATATAACAAAATATAAAGAACAAATTATGTCCTTGTTTCTTCTTCTTACTATACTGGAATAATAAAGGCATTTTAGAGCTAAAAGCGGAGATTGAATTTCAGAGGTTGGGTCTCCTCAAATTTATTTGACTTGTGAAAAGTCATAACTGCTTGGCATTTATTTCTGTATTTCTCAGGTATAGATTGTTCAGACATCTGGAAGCAGATATTATGAAAATTATCTAGCATTTGGAAAATCTGGGCAAAATTTGTTTTCAGATATTTTACAAAGCCTCTAAGATCATCATTTAAAAAAAAAAAAATCAATGAGAGAGAGATCCAAAAAAAGTTTATCAGTCCACACTTCATTTCCTAGTTATCCTTCGTCTGGAAAGATACATTTAGATTTGATTTCTACATATTTTAACTCTAAATAAACTACATAGAAAATGTAAAAACTTATACAGAATAATCGTGCATATTAAGAACTATTATTTTAAGGATGCCATGGCGTGTGGAACAATTCTGTGATACACGAGAGCTTTGGCCCACAGCGTCAGAAGGGAGATAGTAAAAGGCTGGATTTCTGCTCCTCAGTAATGACTACGTCCGCAGCCCCACTCCCCAAGCCCACTGCCTAGTTTCGGAGTGGCAGCTGCTCCCCCAACGCAACGTCCCGTTGCAGCCCACCGCATGGTCAGCCGGTGTCCGGCCTCTTCCTGGAGCACTCTTCAAGCCCCTTCCTCAGGCCCCCCAGCGCCCCTAGTCATCACCCCACCCCCGACAGGGAGCTGCGACTGCGGGCGGACCGGGAGGATTCCCCGCCCTTTCCCGCCGCCGCACAGGCCCCAGTCTGGGGAGTTGTTGGGGGTGGGGCTGGGGGACCAAGAGGAGGGCGGCTGAGGGTTCCCCCGATCCTTTTAAAGCGTCGTCAGCGAGGGCCGGGCATGGTCAGCCTCGCGGGCGACAGCACGGCGTGCCGAGCTCCCAGGAGCCGCGGGAGGACCCTGGCGTCGAGAGCTGCGCTTGCCGGGTCGGTTGGGCGGCGTCGTGGGTCGGGGCTGGCGCTCTGGACACCCCGACGCCCCCTGCGACTCGCAGCCGTGCGCCTCCATTCCGCTAAGCCCTCCCCCGTGGTCCCAACCATGCGCCCGGGCTAGTGCGCCCGGGGCCCAGCGCGGACTTTGTGCGCTTGGCGAGCGCGCGGTCAGGTTCTGCAGCCGGCATGTTGCGTCCACTGATGCTCGCTGTCCTCTGTCTGGTCGGCCCGCTCGGCTTCAGCGGCGGCTGCCAGCTGCCTTCCGAGTGGAGACCCCTGAGCGAGGGCTGCCGCGCCGAGCTGGCTGAAATCATCGTGTACGCCAAAGTGCTGGCGCTGCACCAGGAGGTGTACAGCATGTACAACTACCTGCCGTGGCAGTACGAGGCCAGCGAAGGGGGTCTCTTCTACTCGGCCGAGATCGAGATGCTGTGCGACCAGGCGTGGGGCAGCATGCTGGAGGTGCCTGCGGGCTCCAGGCTCAACCTGACGGGCCTGGGCTACTTCTCATGCCATTCCCACACCGTGGTTCAGGATTACTCCTATTTCTTCTTCCTCAGGTGAGCCCTCCACCTCCTGCCACCACTTACTATTTGCATGACCTCCTGAGGTCAGGGTTATCTGCAGCCAGACCTGAAACTCCCAGGGAATACTGTCCGTGCCAAATTAAAATCATTAGACGCCACGTCTTGCTATTCCTTATTCTCTCCTAAGTCTCTACAAAGAACCTCAGTACCTCCTACTAAGGGTTGACTTAAAAAAAATCCAAGGGTGATAGCTTAGTACACAGAACAGTGTTGCCAGCAAAAGCTGGAAGTGGTTTCCAACAATCCATTTATCATTGTTCATCTAGCTTCAGTGGGAGCAGCTGGGGCTGGTGAGAAAAATATCTTTGAAATCAGACTATTGGTAGAATCCTGGCTTTGCCCTTCCAAATTGAAATTTTGAGCAAGTTACTCACATTCCTAAGAACCTTAATATCGTCACCTTTATAATGCTGTATAAGGTTGCTTGAGATTAAAGTACAATAAGCTATACAAAGTGCCTGCTACAGAGTAGGTGCATAGCACAAGTGAGTTCACTTTCTCCTCTCTCCGCCCTCTCAAATGCCAAAATGTGAATGGTATGGAATGCTGACCGGCTGTCTTTTTGTTTCACTGTCTCATATCAGCTGCCACCAGACCTGAATGCTAGATTATTCAAAGTAGCAAAGGGCCTACTTGGTATAAGATTCTTACTCATAGTAATGTGAGCTGGAATTCATGGAGGTGAATCAGGAAGGAGACCCATTCTGGGTCTAGACTTCTGGGATCTGGTGAAGTTCCATGCAAGTTGCCTTGCTTGCCCTCCAGATAGGATGTAGTGTACAAGAATTCAGTCAATGGGTTCTACAGAAACAGAGCAGCAGGTGGAACCCTACAATCATTGACTCTCTCCAGTTGAATTAGGAGAGTAACAAGAAACTTCAAAATGGAACCAAACAAGTATATAAAGATAGTGAATTAATCCAGTGTTGGTGTGATTGGAAATAGTTCCAGTCTCTTCATTTGTTCATGTAGTAGAATAGGGCTATTTGGAACAGCTATGAGCTGGGTCTGCAGATTCACTTTTAGCTCTTGAGAAAGAAAACAGTAAGTTCCATGGAGGGATGTTCATAAGCTCATGGCAACACATGTTTTCCATATTCAAGCCAGAAAATCTAAGTTTAGAATACATGCTGTGCTTTGTGTTGGCTTGCATGGTTTAGCTAAATTAAGTCAATTTTTTTTTTTTTTTGTCAGGGAGGTATAGTTTCTAAACCATGTCAGCAGGGACTGAACCAGTGTTTTCTTAGTACAGAGAAACTTAGATTCCTCATGTTTTTATTTAGGAACACTACTGAGAAGCTGGCTATAAACATATTCAACAATGAAACTTTAGTTTCCAAAGAAAAACGTCTCCAAGTATTTGAGCAGACATTATTTTATTCCAATTTTGTCATGAAAAACAATTTTTTCCCCCCAATGCCTCTATGGTGTTCAGCCAACTCTTTCATCTTTTGCTCTGACATATTTACAAAGAGTTAGGGTAGAAATGAGAGTCAAACAGTAGTCTGACAGATTTCCATTTCACAGGGCTGTCTTGCCCTGAAGTGTGTTAACAACTGCATACAAATCATTCTCCTCTGTTATTCTGGGGCCCACTGAGACAAGAACAGGCTCTGGTCAGTGTCACGGGGGAAGGTGATGTAGGGAGACTCACTGGGAGCTCTTCATGCCCCCTTTGGGTTGGAGTGTAACTTCTACTTTCCTTTTCCTTTTCATGACTTCTTTATCTTTATAACTAGCTATTTATACTAGGTTCTGTAAAAAGTTACCTAATATGTATACTGCACTCACTCTGTGCCAAGTTCTTTACTTACTTACATGCATTTTCTAATGCAACCCTTACAACACCACCAAGAAGTAGGTACTATTATAATCCTCTTTTTACAGATTGGAATATTGCAGATTAGAGAATTTAAGAAATTTGTTTCATATCATCAGGAGAGAAGTGTTCTGGGAGTACTTGAACCCAGGTCATTACAATGGGTCTTCAATTCACCAATAAAAAAGAATCTTTTTTATGAGCAGGCTCGTCTCTTGGGAGACATGGGAGATGTACACAGAGACAAACACACACCCTCATACATGCATTCATGCACACATATACTTTCCCCTCCTCCTTCATTCAAACTCCTTTTTTTTTTTTTTTTTTGTAATCTCAGGAACAGATTCCTATAGTGTGAAGATGAGTCAATTAGATGTACTAACTTCTAATGAGAATCATCCAAAATTGTCTTGTAATGGGCAAGACTGTCAGTCTTCTATGATTCATGATTGAAACCTTACACCTTATGGGTTTCCAGTTTACATCTCTGCTTTTTTTACTTTGCCATTAGGATGGATGAAAATTATAACCTCTTGCCTCATGGAGTCAATTTCCAAGATGCTATTTTTCCAGACACTCAAGAGAACAGAAGGGTATTTTCCAGCCTTTTCCAATTTTCAAACTGTTCTCAAGGACAGCAGTTGGCGACTTTCTCCAGTGACTGGGAAATCCAGGAAGACAATAGGGTAAGAACCAGCTGTACCCTGTGTCACAGCAAAATAATAGAATAGCTACATCTTGTGTGGATTTTGTGACCAAAGGAGTCTATAATGTTCTTTCGAAAGCCCAGACCAAAGAGTATTATTCTCCCCTCTCTCTTTTTCTTTCTCCCTCCCAGCACTTAAAAGCCACTGCTCATAAACTTTAGATTCCTGAGGCTTTATAATTTGGTATGGGGTTCTTCACAAAATGAGAAAACAAGATAGGATCAAGGTTGGCATGCTGCCTCAGTTTCCATTTTTGTAAAATAGGGACAATAATAGCACCTACCTCATAGGGCTGATGCAGTGTGATTGAGTACATAAAAAATGTACATATTTAAACCCTTAGCATAGTCCTTAATAGAGTAAGCACTCAGTAAGTATGAATTATTATTATTGACAAGGTTGGACTCTGTAAGGAATTTCCTTAAAGGAAAGATTTTCCTGAAGGAAAATGAAATAACTATTATAGTTAACATTTCTATGATGCTTACTATAGTTGTTAAGACCTGGAGGTACATGGTGGCCAGGCTGGTTGTAAAATATAAGGGTCAGGATTATTTGGGGTATGAAAATATGAAAGGGATCGTCTAATCTGAGGCAGATGCCAGAGTTGTGGGAACACTTTGAAGATTGTCACTTTTCCAAAGCAATGTCATTGCCATAGCTGAGTTCACATGATAGTGGCACCAGGGCAGTCTAGGCTTAACGTGGGCTGGTGGCCCAAACTCTCAGTCTCCTTCTCAGTTGGAGACATTTTTAGGGCAATGTGACAGACTTGAATAGAGTTCCATTGTGGGACTGTGGGTATCACATGGAATAAAGACCTTTTATGGGTTACTGAGGGTGGTGCAAATGGTTTAATATGCTCCACTTGGAACTGAAAGATTGGAGGTTCGAGATCACCCAGAAATGCTCAGAAGAAAGGTCTGGTGACCAACTCCCAAAAAACAGCCATTGAAAACCATATGAGCACAGTTTTACTCTGACACACATGTACATGGAGTCCTCATGAGTCAGAATCTACTTGCCAGTAACTGATACAGGTTAATGAATCAATTTGTACATGTTAAGTGGCTCCCTTTTTTCTACTAACCTATGATGGGCTTGAGGAAGTGTCTTTCTCTTATCTGGTGGGTTGGCCTAGAGTAGTTGCCTGTTCTTCCAAACCTCCTTAACTTCAGCCAGACTTTCCTGGCACCTGGAAGCCTCCTTCCTGCCCTTGGACAGAAGTTTTCATGATCCAACTAAGGGAAATACATTATTTTTACTTCTTTGACATTAAAAAGAGGTTCTTTTCTTAGCTAACCCTTATGACAGCAATCTAGACTTCTCTAATCCTGCCTCCGTGGTTTATTGGAATTTCTTGAGCCCGTATATATTTTGCTTCCAACATGGTTCCAAGCACCTGTTTTTTGTTTGTCTGTTTGTTTTTTCCCTCTTACATCGTTAGCATAGTACCTAAGGCACTTGGCTGCTAATCAGAAGGCTGGCGGTTCAAACCCACCAGCCACTCCTCGGAAGGAAGGGTGGGCAATCTGCTTCATAGTGATACTGCCTCAGAAACCCAAGGAGGAGTTGCTATGAGTCGGGTCCGACTCGATGGCACATAACAACAAGCCTGAATCTGAGTCTCCCAAATCTAAGTCATAGTTGTATGCCAAATGAATCCTTTCCAAAGGGCTGAGCCCTTTGTTTCTTTATTTTTTGGGAGCTTTGCTTATTAGGGGGAGCTCTGGTGGTGTAGTGCCTAAGGCATTTGACTGCTAACCAGAGGGCTGGTGGTTCAAAACCACTAGCCATTCCTTGGAAGGAAGACTGGGCAATCTACTTCCATAGTGATACCGCCTCAGAAACCCAAGGAGAGGTCACTATGAGTTGGATCCGACTCGATGGCAGTGACTTTGGTTTTTTTTTTTTTTTTTTTTGCTTATTAGGAGCTCTGATGGTCACAGTGGGTAAGGCTGCTAACCAGAAGGTCAGTGATTCAAACCCACCAGCTGGTCCATGGAAGAAAGATGAGGCAGTCTGCTTCCATAATGTTTTACAGCTTTGGAAACTCAATGGGGGTCACTATGAGTGGGAATTCGACTCGATGGCAGTGAGTTTGGTTTTGGTTTTGGTTGCTTATACTGCTAAACCCTTGATAGCCATAGATTTATATCAAGAGATTAGATATCATTCCAAAAATACCTTCATAGTTTAGCCCCAAAACTCTTTAGCTATATAACTTTTTAGCCCTAAGTTTACATAATGAAGCTATTAGCATTTCCCTGGAATTAGATTTTCCATCATTTGGCGGAAAAAAAAAAAAAAAAAAAAAAAATAAGGAACAATAGGACCCAGGGAGAAATGTTTTAGTGTGAAGGCATATTGCTGCTGTTTAGATGTTGATCCTAGGGAGAATTCCTTTTCCCTTTCCCTTTAATCACCCTGGCCTCTTAGATAACAAACTGTGGGAGTGCTCCATTGCTTGAGGAAGAGTCAATGACTTCAGGGTAGGAAAGTAATTCTTCCAGATTGCTGAGCTGGTTCGCAGCCAAAGTTAAAAGTTAGATCTGAGATATCCTACACTTTTCAACACCTTTGCTCCTTTCTTTTTTATTCCTGGCTGCTATAAAAGCACCATATTAGAGCTAAATTAAACTAGCTAATTAGTTTAAGGGAGCTCTGGTAGCACAGTGCCTAAGGCACTTGACTGCTAACCAGAAGGCTAGCGGTTCAAACCCACCAGCCACTCCTGGGAAGGAAGATGGGGCAATCTACTTCCGTAGTGATACTGCCTCGGAAACCCAAGGAGGGGTCACTATGAGTTCGGTCCGAGCTGACGGCACACAACAACAACAATTAGTTTAAAACTTAATTTTAAACTAAAATTGAATTTATTGTAAAGAATTTTATGATACTCCTTGAGATATTTCTACCTACTCCAGAGAGATTAAAGCAGTTGTGAATGGAAGATCTCAGAGTTAATGCAGAATACTAGACAATTACTTGCTCCCTTCTTCAAATGAAGCTGAACATTCTCTGGCCTTTTCTGTGTGAAAGTAAGCATTGTGTTAGCCATCCTATCCAGGATCAATGCATCATTTTATGTAAGAAGCAGCCTATATTTCTTCCTGTGTGGTGTTCCTCAACCTTAGGTAGAATCAGAAGAGCTGTCCAGGGCACTTTTTCCTTCCATAGGAATAGATGTTAGGAGACTTTCTATTAACCAGAACACATGAATCCGCCACATGTTCCAGGACCAGGTATGAATGGTCCTAAACTTTGCACAAGTGCATTTTTTTGCCTTTGTGGTAGTAAAGGTTGTGTGTCAACTTGGCTGGGCCACGATTTTGAGTGGTTTGGCAGCAGGATGTAGTTATTCCCCATGATGAGATTGGACGTGGCATAATCACCTCCACGATGGAATCTGCTGTGTGCAGTTAATCAGTTGAAGGAGAGATGCCTTCAGGGTGTGGCCTGCTTCCAGTATATACAGAAAGGATTATGCATTTTGTTCAGTGGTCATCTCTAGTTCCAGTGTCCAGATGTGTTGTCTGCCAATCTTGGGATTATTGCCTTTACAGCCTGTGACCCAACAATCTGCCATTTTACCTACTGATCTTAGATTCATCAGCCTCAGCAGCCTGTATGAGTGGCTGTATGAGTCAGGAGAAGCCTCCCGTTTGCTCCAGGGGGCCTGGAAGCAGAGCTGAAGCCCAAGGTTGAGGGCCCATAGAGCCGACACTCTGAACTCAGACTTCTAGCCTAGTCTTCCCCTAAAGCTGATACTCTGAATTTAGACTTCTAGCCTCCTAAATGGTAAGAGAATACATTTCTGTTTGTTGAAGGCATCTACTTTTTGTGTTGCTGTTATAGCAGCACTAAAGAACTAGGACAGCCTCTCTTGTATTACTTGGTGTATCTTAAATTACAAATCCTGTGGGAACATTCTTGAGCTCTTATACTCCTCACTGTTCATGCTGTTTCTCTCTAAGCTTCCATTCAGCTTGGACATTGGGCTCAGACTATAGTTATAAAGAGCACATTTCATTCTCTTCTCTGATGAACAACCAGTTGCCATTGAGTGGATTTACAAGTCATGGAGACCCCAGGTGTGTCAGAGTCAAACTGTGCTCCATAGGGTTTTCAGAAGTAGATTGGCCAGGCCTTTCTTCCGAGGTGCTTCCAGGTGAACTCAAACCTCCAGCTTTTCTGTTAGTAGGTGGGCATGTTAACCATTTGCACCACCCAGAGACACCTGATAAGTAGTCCTGACTTTCTTTATCTGGGAGGAGTACGTGGATCTGGGACTCCAGAGTCAATCCAGAGGTTGAGAACTGAAACAGGGAAGAGCATTGGCAGGAAAACTTGTGATCCACACACAGAGGGATTCAATCTAATCCCGGCAGCAAAATCCTCCCATTTCTAAGTCCCTTTCTAACTTCAGATGTCCCACGCACACCTTGGTCAACAGAAACACAATCATGCTTTCAAAAGTTGCCAAGAAGTCAGCAGTATTACTAAGCATTCAGCACCTCTCTGGTTTGGTGTCATGGCGTTAACGGGACTTCGGGGATGTCTTTGGCAAGTTGGCGCATCCACCAGATTTACTGGCAGGGTACTCACCAGACCAGCCAAGGACATTTTTCCTTCTTCAGTTCTCTCCTGCTGGGATAGTGTAACAGTCAAAACAGAAGTTGGATATTTTTCCCTCTCTGTAAGTCTTCTCCTCTGAGACTTGAGACCCAGACTGACCCAAACTCTCATCAATCTGTCATAAAATATGATAGGATTGAAACAAAGTCTGTGAAAGTGCTGCTGCCATTACTTTCTTTCTCCTTTTTTGGATTTGGGAAGGAGGATGTGGGAGTTGTCATTCCCTAAGCTGCTTACAAGGAGTGTAAACTTTTAATCAGAAGCTCTAAATTGGCTCTGCCATTTCCAGAGGAATGACGTTCAGTTGGTCCCTTAATTTCTCATGACTTCATTTTTGTCTTCTGTAAGACGAGGCTAATGATTTACAAATTGGCAAGATTTTTTAAAGAATTAAATCAGAAGGTACATTTGAAAGTACTTTTGTAAACCATAAACTGTTAGGGTCAGGGAGGATTACAGCAATGCAGAGAAAGAAGAAATCTGTGCAAAAGGCCTGTGGTGGGAAGGTCCATGGTGCCTTTGAGGAAATGAAAGCCAGCCCTATGGCTGTATTTGGAGTTTCTGAGTGGCATAAATATTTCAGTGACTGACTACTAGCTGAAAGGTTGGTGGTTCAAACCCACCCAGAGATGCCTTAGGAGACAAGCCTGGCAATCTGCTTCTGAAAGGGCACAGCCTTGAAAACCCTATGGAGCTGTTCTGCTCTGCACGCATGTGGTCACTATGAGACAGAATCAACTTGATAGCAACTAACAACAACAACAACAGTATGGCTGCATTTAAGAAAGTGAGCAAGAAAAATGAAGCAAGGGCATTAGGCAGGGCCTAGACTATGCAGGGATTGATAGCTCATGGTGAGGCTTTGGGTTTTGTCCTCATAGTCAAGTTGTTGGATGCCATTGGGTTGGTTCTGACTCATAGCAACCCTGTGTACAGCAGAAGCCTCTGCCTTCTTCATAATCATTGCTGTGTTTGAGCCCATCAGTTGTCTGTCAGTTTGTCATACCGTGATGGTTTGAGTGTTGCTGTGATGCTGGAAACTATGACACAGTATTTAAAATACCAATACAGTATTTGAATATCCACCCGTGGTGGACAGGTTTCAGCAGAGCTTCCACACTCAGACAGACTAGGAAGAAGGACTTGGCAGTCTACTTCTGAAAAAACTGGCCAGTGAAAACCTTATCAATAGCAGTGGTCAAGGGCAGAGAGCATTTCAAGAAGGGTTTGTGGTCAACAGAGTCAGAAGGTCTTGAAAAGTCAAATAAGATGAGGACTGAAGAGTGACTGCTTGACTTTGGTGGCCTCAATGAGGACAGTTTGCAGAGAATGAGGAAGTAGGATCTAGATGGTGGTAGTGAGAGAAATAAATGAGATGAGAGGATATGGAGATAGTGAAGACAGACACTTCTTCCAGGAAGTTAAGCTGTGAGTGGTTTAATACAGGTCAGGTAGCAAATAAAAGAAGCAGAGTTTTTGGTTTTTTTTTCCACTTTAAAGATGGAAGCCATCCTATTCAAACCATCTTGATTTCTGCTTTTTCACCCTCAGGCAGTGTACTCAAATCAAACAAACTACCTGAAGGGAGAGATATCTGTTTTGTTCACTGTTGTATTGGTGCATTTTTATGGTATTTTATACATTTGTTAAATGAATGGTCCCTCTCATCCAAAAAGCCCTGAGGCTTGAGTAAACAGAAGCCTTTTCTCTTTTTTTAATTTTTAAAATTTATGTATGGTAAAATCGACTCTTGATTATAGTTCCATGAGTATTGAAAATGCATAAAGTTGTGTAACTACAACTATAATCAAGATACAGAAAAGTCTTATCACTGCAAAAACAAATAAATAAATAATAAAATAAAATACACCCTTGTGCTACCTCTTTGTAGTCAAACTCTTCCCCCACCCTAAAGTTCTGGCAACCATTGATTTGTTTGCCATTACTATTTAGTTTTACCTTTTCTAGAATGTCATATAAATGGAATGATACAGTATGTTGCATTTTTTAGTTTGGCTTCTTTTACTTAGCACAGTACATTTGCAATTCATCCACATTATTGTGTGTCAAATGGTTTATTCCTTTTTATTGTTGAGAAGTATTCCATTGGATGGATGTATTCCAGTTTTAGTAATCCATTCAACAATTAAAGGACATTTAAGCTATCTCAAGTTTTTGGCTATTGGAGCTGGTAGATACATTCCTGTACAAGTTTTCTATGAACAAAAATTTTAATTTATCTTGGGTAAATACCTTGTTGTTGTTGTTGTTGTTATGTGCCGTCGAGTCGGCCCTGACTCACAGCGACCCCTCCTTGGGTTTCCGAGGCAGTATCACTACGGAAGTAGGATTGCCCAACCTTCCTTCCGAGGAGTGGCTGGTGGGTTTGAACCGCCAGCCTTCTGGTTAGCAGTCAAGTGCCTTAGGCATTATGCTACCAGAGCTCCCTCCTGAGGGTGAAATTAGGAGATTTCCAGATAAGCAGAAATTAAGGGAATTTGTAAAAACCAAACCAACCTTACAAGAGATGCTAAAGGGAGTCCTTTGGACAGAGAACCAACAACAGCAAATAAACTAATGATTAACACACATGATGACATCCACCCAGTTATAGAAGTATCCAAAGTAAAATAAGCTTGTGAGATTGTAAACAGGGAACTAGAGGTATCAATTGGTAAGTGAGGACAAATACTGACCAAGCAGAGGGAGTAAACAATTTAGTTACAGAACTTCTAAATGGTGAGGAAGTCAAGACAATTGCAATATAGAACAGACTATTTAAAACTTGGGAAGAAAATAATAAATCATAGGGTAACCGCAAAGAAAAATAATAAACCTTCACATCAGATGAAAAAGAGGACAAACACTTGTATTTAGCAAATACTAAAACAATAGCAACAAAGGAGATGATAACATGATTCATAAACAAAATGAGCTCAGCTCAGCACAGTAAATTATATGGAGCAAAGAAATCAGCAACACCATGAAAAAGTATATAAGAAAATGACATCAATAAATTCATACTTGTTGATAATTACACTGAATGTCAGTGGAATAAATGCACCACTCAAGAGATAGAGAGTCGCAGACTGGATAAGAAAACATGACCCATCAATGTACTGTCTACTAAAGACTCACCTCAGACACAAAGACAAAAATAGACTAAAAATCAAAGGTTAGAAAAAGATATACCAAGCAAATGGCAACCAGAAAAGGGCAGGAGTGAGTAGCAATATTAATTTCTGATGAAAAAGACTTTAAGACAAAAATGACCATAAGAAACAAAGAAGAACATTATATAATGATTAAAAGATCGGTTGAGCAAGAGGACATAACCATAATACATACACACCCAATGAAAGAGCCCCAGAATACATAAATCAGAGTTTAACAGAATCAAAAAGAGAAATAGATGACTCCACAGTAATAGTAGATGACACTTACAGTAAGAGATAGAACAACTGGAAAGAAACTAAGCATAGTGGCTAAGACACTTGCCTGCTAACCAGATGGCTGGCGGTTCAAACCCATCAGCCACTCCTTGGAAGGAAGGTTGGGCAATCCTACTTCCGTAGTGATACTGCCTCGGAAACCCAAGGAGGGGTCGCTATGAGTCGAGTTTGACTTGACGGCACATAACAACAACAACAACAATGATGCATAAGAACTAAACAGTATGATCATCCAACTTGACCTGATAGACATCTACAGAGTACTTCATCCAACAACAGCAAAATATACATTCTTTTCTAGCACATGGAACATTCTCCATACACCTGTACCATATGTTAGGCCACAAAGCAAGCCTCAATAAATTTTAAAATAATGAAATACTGCACAGCATCTTCTCAGATCACAATGCTATAAAATTAGAAATCAACACTAGGAAGACCAAAGGAAAAAGAGCAAACATGGAAACTGAACAACACCCTCCTTAAGAATGACTGGGTAATAAAAGAAATAAAAAATGAAATTAAAAAATTCCTTGCATCAAATGGGAATGAAAACACAACATACCAAAATCTTTGAGACACAGCGAAAGCAGTGATTAGAGGGCAATTTATAGCAAAAGATGCATACATCAAAAAAGAAGAAAGAGCCAAAATCAACACCCTAACCCAACAATTAGAGTAGGAAGAAAAAGTCTACAGTCACCAGAAGAAAAGAAATAATAAAGATTAGAGGAGAAATAAATGAAACAGAAAATAGAGAGACAATAGAAAAAAATCAACAAGACTAGAAGTTGGAAAAAAAAGACTAGAAATTGGTTCTTTGAAAAGATTAATAAAATTGACAAGCCACTGGCAAACTTAACAAAGGAAAAAAGGAGAAGATGCAAATAACATGAATAACAAATGAAAGGAATGATCTCACAATAGAACCAACAGAAATAAAAAGAATAATATCAGGATAGTAGGTAAAACTGTACTCCAACAAATTTGAAAATGTAGAAGAAATGTACAGATTTCTAGAAACATACTACTTACCTAAACTAACACAGACTAAAGTGGAAAAGTTGAACAGACCCATAACAAAAGAAGAAATTTAACAGGTCATAAAAAAATTACCAACAAAAAAAAGTCCTGAACCAGATAGTTTCACTGGAGAATTGTACCAGTAATTCAGAAAAGAACTGACAACAATCCTAATCAAACTATTCTAGAACATAGAAAAGGATAGAATTGTCCCAAATTCATCTTATAAAGCAAGCATAATCCTGATACCCAAATCAGGCAAAGGAACCACTGGAAAGGAAGAATACAGACCAATATCCCTCACAAATAGAGACACAAAAATCTTCAAGAAAATCCTAGCCAATAGGCTACAACAACATATCAAAAAATAAAACATTATGACCAAGTGGGGTTCATACCACATATACAAGGATGGTTCAGCATTAGAAAAACAGTCAATGTCATCCATCACATAAATAAAACAAAGGAAAAGAACCACATGATCTTATCAATCAATGCAGAAAAGGCACTTGACAAAATACAACACCCATTCCTGATAAAAAATCTCAGAAAAATAAGAATAGGGGGAAAATCCTCAACATAATAAAGGGCATACATGCAAAACCAATAGCCAACATTATTGTCAATGGAGAGAGACTGAAATTATTCCCCTTGTGAATGGGAACAAGACAAGGATGCCTTCTATCTCTACTTCTATTCAACATTGTATTGGAAGACCTAGCCAGGGCAATCTAAGGCAAGAAGGGGGAAATCAAAGGCATCCAAATTGGTAAGGAAAAAGTCAAACTATCCCTATTTCCTGGTGATGTGATCCTATACATAGAAAACTCAAGAGCCTGAGCAAAAAATTGCTGGAACTTATTGAAAGAATTAGCACAGTGGCAGGATATAAGATCAACATACAAAAATAAGTTTGATTCCTCTACACCAGCAAAGAGATTGCTGAAAAGGAAATAAGGAAATCAATACCATTTACAATAGCTACCAAAAAGATAAGGTACTTGGAAATAAATCTTACCAGAAACACAAAAAACCTGTATAAAAGGGAGTTCTGGTGGTGTAGTGGCTAAGGCATTTGACTGCTAACCAGAAGGCTGGTGGTTCAAACCCACCAGCCACTCCTCGGAAGGAAGATTGTGCAATCTACTTGTGTTGAGATATTGCCTCAGAAACCCAAAGAGGGGTTGGGATTCAACTCAACGGCAGTGAGTTTGGAGTTTTTTAGGAGCTCTGGTAGCATAGTGCCTAAGGCATTTGACTGCTAACCAGAAGGCTGGCGGCTCAAACCCACCAGCCAGTCCTTGTAAGGAAGATGGGGCAATCTTCTTCCATAGTGACACTGCCTCAGAAACTCAAGGAGGGGTCACTATGAGTTGGGTCTGACTCGACGACACATAACAACAACAACAACCACAACAAAACACTACTTTGAGAAACTGTAAGAGAGCTACTTAAATGGAAGAACATACCATGCTCATGGACAGGAAGATTGAACATGGTGAAAATGTCAGTACTACCCAAAGCAATCTATACATTTAATGCAATCCCAATCCATATCCCATCAGCATTTTTTTAATGCCATGGAAAAACCAATCACTAATTTTATATGGAAAGGAAAGAGATGTCAGGTAAGCAAAGTTTTACTGAAGATGAAGAACTAAGTAGGAGGTCTCACACTCCCATATCTCAAAACCTACTACACAGCCACAACTGTCAAAACAGCCTGGTATTGGTACAACAACAGACATATAGATCAGTGGAACAGAACTGAGAACCCAGAAATATATCCATCAACTTCTGGTCAGCTGATCTTTGACAAAGGGCAAAAATCCATTAAGTGAAGAAGAGATAGTCTCTTTAACAAATGGTGCTTGCAAAACTGGATATCCATTTGCAGAAAAATGAAACAAGATCCAGACCTCACACCATACACAAAAACTAACTCCAGATGGATCAAAGACTTAAATGTGAAATCTAAAACTATAATGTTCCTCAAAGAAAAAAGAGGGGCAAACCTAGGAGCTCTAATTTATGGCATAAATAGACTATCAGGTATAACCCAGGATATACAAAGAGCAGAAGATAAACTA
>NW_006921615.1:7094666-7097010 GCF_000298275.1 Orycteropus afer afer
AAAAAAAAAAATGGGCAGCAGACATGAACAGACACTTCACTGAAGAAGATATTAAGGCAGCCAACATGAAAAAATGTTCACAATCATTAGCTGTTAGAGAGATGCAAATCAAAACAACCATGAGATACCATCTCATCCCAGCATTAATAGCAAAGTTCAATAAGACAGAAAATAACAAATTCTGGCAAGCATGTGGAGAGATTGGGCCTCTCATACACTGCTGGTGGGACTGTAAAATGATACAACCACTGGGGAAATTGGTATGGCAATTCCCTAAAAAGTTGGAAATAGAAATACCATTTGATCCAGAAATCCCATTACTAGGTATATATCCTAAAGAAGTGAGAGGCAGGACATGAACAGATATATGCACAGCCATGTTCATTGCAGCACTATTAACAAAGAAATGGAAACAACCTAAGTGATCATCATCTGATAAATGGATAACAAGCTGTGGTACATACACACAGTGAAATACTATGCAACGCTAAAGAATAATGTAGAGTCTACAAAACACTGCATAATGTGGATGGCCTTGGAAGACATTATGTTGAGTGAAGTAAGTCAATTACAGAAGGACAAATATTGTTTTAGTCCCCTATTGCAAAAAATCAAGGAAAGGTTTTTACAAAGAAGGGAATTTTCTTTGTTGGTTACTGGGGAGGGAAGGGAAAATTTCTAGATAGGTTGAAAAAAATATATATATAAAGCAAAGATTATTCGTGGTTAGCAGGGGTAAGAGGTAGGGGGAGAGGGGAAGCTTTTATTTGGGGAGCATTGAGTTTATGCTAATAGTGGTGGAATAGTTTTGAAAAGGATACCAATAATGAAAGCACAACATGAACAATGTCTTCAATGTCTCTGAGCTATAAATGTGGAAGTTGTTATGTTGGTGAATGTCTTGTGTATGTTTTCACCAGAATAAAAGTAAAAAAGAAAGAAAGAGAGAAAGGAAATGGAAATAAGGAGAGGATTTGTGAATTTATAAATGAGTTTGGAGTCCCCAAAGTGAAGTTGTGTCAAGAAAATCAGAATGCAATTGATACAGACTCTATAAATAGCCCTGGAACTGTTTGATTTAAAGGTATCCTTGGAAGTACACTGAGACAATCTAGTCTAATGGATCATTTATTCAAGAACAGAGATACTTATCCCTTAGGAATGAGGAGTATAACTTCAATTCTTCAGGTATTTGAGAATCTGTTTAATATCCCTCCCTGTTTTTTTTTTTTTTTTTTTTGGTATTTATCTTCGATACTGCACTAAAACTCAAAATGTGGTAAATTTTAAAAAGTCAGTTGCTGCCAGGCTACCACTGCCAACCACTCTGAAAAGGGATCACAATAGGAGATCCTGGATAGAGTGGGAGAAAAATGTGGGACAAAATTAAAAATGATAGAACACCAGGCTTACTAGTCTGATAGAGGCTGGTGAAACCCCTGAGACTATGGCTGTTAGTCACTCTTCAAGCCTGGAACTGAACTCACACACCCCCAACCCACCCCCTCCATGCCTCAACTTTCAGCCAAACAATAGACAGGCCTGTGGTGTGAACAATAACCAGGGAGGTACAAACTCATTAGAACAATCAACAATCAAAAGGGCTTCATTTGCCCAGGAATAAAACTCAGAAGGCAGAAAGGGTAGGGAAGGAGAATGGAAGTTGTAAACACGGGGAGGAAGTGTGAAGAGTGCTGTTATATTGTGGGGACTGTATTCGATGTCAGAAAACGTGTGTGAACAGTTGAATGGAAACCAATTTACACTGTAAACTTTCACTCAAATAACAATACAAAGTTGAAAAAAAAAGTTGTAATGTGGAATCTTAAACCATACAAATACAAATGAACTTTTTATATATTTCTATATTAAAATCCATCGATCTGTCTTGCACTTTGAATGGACCTTTTACCCATGCATGATTTTGTAATTTTATGCATTGGCCATTTGGAAAATATTAGTTCACTGAGTTATACAAATCTCCCAAATGTTGAAACATTTAATTATATAGTACCAAAAATCCTATTTATTAATATCACCATCGATCTTATCAGGAAAATCTTTAAGTATTGAGAAGCTGTCAAGCTTACAGTGGAAATTTTCTAAAGTTTTAATTTTTGCTTGAAAGCTCAAATTTTATCTTCGGCAACACATGCTGCCAGTTGTTTTATTTGAAAAGACAGGCTTATTTTATTCATTTCCAAGAAAATGTCTATCACATACTCAAATCTGAATAACTATGGTTTGTCTGTCATTCATTCTTTCCAGTAAAAATAGTGTTTCATAAAGAAAGCCACTAGTTCAGATCAGAGCTCAATCACATAAGTGCTTTTTTTTTTTTTTT
>NW_006921615.1:7104555-7120339 GCF_000298275.1 Orycteropus afer afer
GTCTGTGTTAATTGGTTTCCCTTTTCTTTGTTGAAGAGGGTCTGTGCAATCCTTCTGCCTAGTCCGCCATCTTGCCCCGCCTCCAAGTGCTTTTTCTTGAGACAACTGTTGTACTTCAGTGTGCTGCAGAAGTGCTTTTTGTGTACTTCTCACTTCTTCATACAGAATGTTAGGAATATGTATACTCAAGAATCAGAGTTTAATAAAAATTAAATTAAAAATTTTTATTGTTCATTAGGGCACATGGCAGGGAGGAATATAAGACCACTAGTATAGTTTGATGCCACTTCCTTGTTTTGCATCAAGGTGCCAGCTGTTTTATTCACCTTTGCTTTTGCATTAGCAGTGAAAATTTCAACACAATGAAAGACAAATAACATCTTCATATTAATATGAAAATGATTTAAATCTCATAGATGGCCTTCAAAGGGCCTTGGGGATCCTCAGGAATCTGCAGATTTTGAGAACTTCTACTGGAGACCAACTTGATGATGGGAGAATGGTAGAAGAGCAGGTGTTACCGGAACTGAGCTCTTAAGGGTGGGAAGGAGTTAACAGTCTGAATGGAGGAGGTGTGGGCCCTCAGTTATAGGCTCAGAATTTCAGAATGCCTGGTGTTAATAATGGAGCTTGGAATGAATTTAGCAGTTGAGCTTCCAGCACTGAGATTAGTAAGAGGTTGCATAGAAAAGATGGGCTAGAATGTGCAGGGCTATAAATAATTTTGGAAACAATCCTAGGTTAAGAGACCAAGATTTCTACCTGGACTGTGCCACTAACTAATAGTAATCTTGGGCAAATCAATTCAGGACATAATTAATATATGCCCTATTAATATTTTATTCATTTAAACTAAAAACTTTCTCGCTAGAAAATGAAGCGTTTATATTATGTTTCTCTGAGGGTTCTGTATACAAGAAACAGTGATTCTGTTCTAATTTTACAATTGAGTCAACTGAAGCTCAGATAGGTTAATAGGTTTGTGGGTAGATAGTGACAGAGTTGGAAGTAAAACCAGTGTTAGGTATTGAATTGTGTCCCTCCTCAATATATGTTGATCTCCTGACCCCTGTACCTGTGAATGTGACCTTGCTTGAGGAAACAGAGTTTTTTTTTTTTTTTTTTTTTGCAGATGTTATTAAAGCTAATGAAATTACACTAGAGTAGAGTGCATCCTAATCCTAATCCCTTTTCAGTAGCATCTTATAAAAGAGAAGAACTGAAAAGGAAACAGTCACACACCAGGGGGATGACAGCATGTGAGTGTCTGTCTGCAATCCAAGGAGCACGGAGAAACACCCCAGGCTGCCAGAAGCTGAAAAAGACAAGGGAGGATCTTTTCCTAGAGCCAACACAGAGGACCTTCCTTATGCCCTGAATTCAGACTTCTAGCCTCCAGAAGTATAAGAAAATAAATTTCTGTTCTTTAAAATTACCCACTTTGTGGTATTTTGATATGGCAAACTAAGACAACCAGGGTCTTCTGACCTCAGGTCCCTGCTTTCCCATCTTACTAACTACCTGGTCTTCTGCCTTACAAAGCTGAGAAAGTAACCCTATCCCTGACCCTCTTCCTACCTGCTTTTCTTCCCTGACCTTGCTCGTTTGGGTTTTGTCTTTCACTTATGCTATTAGTGCACACTTATTTTGTGGCATTTATCACAATTATAATTAAATGATGACTTGTGCACATATTGGTGTGTAATCTGTGTCTCCCAACCAGGATGTAAATGGAATGTAAAGACCTTATTCATTGCTGTGTTCTCAGTAGCCAGATGCCAGATCGGATGGAGGCTCGTACTAGGGAGGAAGGAGTGGAGCTGTGGATCAGTGATTAGATTCTGGATACATTTTAGAGTTGGAGCTTTTCATGTGTTTTTTCAGTTCGTCCTTGATCATAGTCTATCCTTTTACTTTTAGTTTAAGATATTTACTCTATCTCTTTTTCCTACAGGGCCTTGCCTCTCCCAAGGTTTTGAGCAATATTACATTTTGGAAAGATTTGCATCTTAATTAATTAAGTAATACTTTGCCTTGTTAAAAATAAAGTGTTAAGGCACCACTTTGCTTCTTGATAGAGCTTCGGAATGAATCATTGGTTCTAACTCTGGCTCACCACCAACTATGCCACTTTTGATGCCACTTAACCACTCTAAACTCAGTTTCCTTGCCTGTAACATGGGTTGAATTATATGTACTATGCTTAACTCATTTAGAGGTACTGAAAAAACAAAACCAAACCTGAAGTAACATGTTTAAAAGTATACAAACCAAACCCAACCCACTGCCATTGAGTCAATTCCGACTCATAGTGACCCTATAAGACAGAATAGAAGTGTGCTATAGGGTTTCCAAGGCTGTAAATCTTCATGGAAGCAAACTGCCTCATCTGTCTCCCACAGAGGGGCTCATAGATTCACACGCCCAACCTTTTTGGTTAGCAGATGAATGCTTTAAGCACTATTTCCCCAGAGTTCCTTAAAAGTATAAGCTACAGTTATATGCAAAGTGTCCATGATGGTTCTCATATCCCCATGTATACTTGTTCTTCTTTATCACATAGCTCACAAGAGTGAGAGTAAAGGTCTCAAGGCAGGTAGGCCTTTATTGCATCAACTAGGAATTTTGAGTAGCCCCTACATTCTTAGTGCTGCATCAGGTATTATGGAGGAGAGAGTAGAAGAATAAGACGTGGTCTTTTAGCTCAAGGAACTTAAAGAGTTTACCTGCATGGAAAGATGAATACTTCTGCTGGTCTTATGGGCCAGGAAGAGTTTGGAGAATGAAGGTGAGGGAAGATATTCAGACTAGAAAGAGCATGAATGAAGACACGGAGATGAAAGCGAGGGCATGTAAGTGCACAGTAGAGCTGCAGGCTGGGCGTAGAGGGAAATACAGAGCATGGAAGGTAGGTTCAAACTGGTGTCACTTCTGACATGTTTTTGAGTATTGTTGTTGTTGCTCTTATTGCCATCAAGTCATCTCTGACTCTTAGAGACTCCATGTATAATAGAATTCCCACACTCGATAACAGTACAGCCACTTTGGATATTATGAATAAAGCTGCTATGAACATTCCTATACAGGCTTTTGTATGGACATACATTTCATTTCTCTGGGATAAATGCCCAAGAATTCAATTACTGTGTCATATGGTAAGTTCATTTTTTGTTTTAAAAGACATTTCCAAACATTTATCCAAAGTGGCTGTACTGTTTTACATTCCCACAAGCAACATGTGATAATCCGGTTTTCTGCATCATCACCAGCACAAGGGGTTATACCTATTTTTTTGTTTTAGCCATTCTGATAGGTGTATAGTTATATCTCATTGTGATTTTAATATTTTTCTATTTTTTCATTGAGATATAATTTACATACACAAAATTCACCCTTTTAAAGAATCAATTGAGTTGATGTACAATCATCACCACCATCTATGATATTCATCACTCCAAAAAGAAAAACCCTGTAAAGAATGAAAGTGTAGTACGTTTTGCCTTAGGAATAATGCCACTGTGAATATCCATGTACAAGTGTTTGGGTGGGCATATGTTTTTGTTTATTTGGGTATATAACCAGGAGTGGAATTGCTGGGTCACATGGTAAATCTATGTTTAGCATTTTGAGGAACTGTCAGAGTCATTTCCAAAGTGCTTGTACCATTTTACATCCCCATTAGTAGTGTATGAGGGTTCCAGTTTCTCTACATGGTTGCCAACACTTGTTATTGTTTTTATCTTTTTAATTATTGCCATCCTGGTGGATGTGAAGTTGTATCTTATAGTGGTTTTGATTTGCACTTCATAACAACCAATGATGTTGAACATCTTTTCATGTACTTATAGACCATTGTATATCTTCTTTGGTGAAATGTCTATTTAGATTTGTCATTCATCTTTTTCAGTTGGGTTATTTATATTGTTGAGTGTAATAGTTCTTTATACCTCTGGATATTAGACCTTTATTAGATCTATGATTTGTAAATATTTCCTCCCATTCTGTTCTGGTTACCTAGTGCCACTCTAACAAGAAATATACCACAAATGGGAAGACCTTAACAAACAGGAGTTTATTCTTACAATTTGGAGACTTTAAGTCCAAGTTCAAAGTGCCAGGCTCTAGGGGCTGGGTGAAAGCCCCTCCACCTTGGGGTTCAGCTCTGCCTCCTGTTCCTGGCCCACTGGAGCTAGAGGCATTTCTTCACTCAGACAGCTGCAGGCTGCTGAGACTGAGAAACCCCAAGGTTGACAAGTAAAAAGGCACAGTCCCGATGTTACCAAACCACAAGGCAGGCCATTAACTTAAGTCCATTGTATGTCCCAAGGTCAGCAGAGCATAGCAGGTTGCTGAGCAACGACGCGGTTACATGCAGGGGGGTCCAAGCGTGCCATAGACTAGAGACCATTCCCAAAGCTTCTCCTTATATGCAAGAAGCAGACCATATCCCAAAGGCAGCCGCTCAGCTGCTTGTGGTAGATCCCACCATGGAGTTGATTACCAATCTTTTCATGGGGAATAACTCCCACCAGCTGTCCAGTCACTCAACCAGGCCCAGCCAAGTTGACACACAAATATAACCATCACACATTCTGTAAGTTTTCTTTTTCACTGGGTTTTAATTTGCAGTCCCCTAATGGCTAATGAAGGAGCTCTGGTAGTGTAGTGCCTAAGGCACTTGACTGCTAACTTGACTGTTCAAACCCACCAGCCACTCCTTGGAAGATGGGGCAATCTACTTCCATAGTGATACTGCCTTGGAAACCCAAGGAGGTGTTGCTATGAGTTGGGTCCGACTCGATGGCATATAACAAATGGCTAATGAAGAAGCCCTGGTGGTGTAGTAGTTAAGTACTTGGCGACCAACTAGACGGTCAGTGGTTTGAACCTACCAAAAACTCTTTGGGAAAGAGAGGTAGTGGTCTGCTTCCATAAAGGTTATATAGCCTTGGAAATCCTAGGGGCAGTTCTGCTCTGTCCTATAGGGTTGCTATGAGTCAGAATCGATTCAATGGCAATGAGTTTTTTGGTTTTAATGGGTAATCATGTTGATCATGTTCTCATCTGCGTATTTGCCATCTGTATGGTCTCTCCAGTGAAATGTTGGTTCGTGTATTTTGTTTTTTCATTTCTTTTTACAAGAGTCTCTCTTTATGGTATAAATTAAAAATTTTAAATCTTTTGTTCTTAGTGGTATTAGTATGAGTCAGAGATAAGCTACTCTAGCTATAGATTTTGATCCCTGCTGGGTCAACAGCCATTTTGAGACCTGCTGATAATCACACGGTCTCCCATGACTCTGTTTCTCCATCAAGAGTAGGTCACTATGGGATAGAATTGGGAATAACTAAAACCAGAGCTTTTAAAATAGATAATTAGTACTCCAATCCTATGGACTGCCTTGTAGATGCTGTCAGTTGTACCACTTGTGCCAAAAAATCAAAAGTCAGAAGCATAAAGTTTTCTTTCTAGTTTGCTGAAGAGTCTTCACTGGGAAGCCTCATTTCTTCCTGAACTTCTGTTTTGTATTGTATAACAAAATTCACCCTTCAATCCCTAAGCTTTCCCAGAGTGCCTCAGTACATGAGTTACTGAAGTAGAAGGGAGGGAATTAGAAAGGAATCTGGCCCTCCATAAAGGGCCTTCTGTGCCCCCCCCCCCCCAGGAAAAGAGTCCTCAAGCCAGCATCTACATGGCCTCAGGAGGTACCTCTTCCAGGATAGTTTCTATGGAAACATGCTACAGTAGTAGAAATAAAGCTTAAGAGGAGGAAAATAAAGCTAACATTCTGAGAGGCTTGTAGACTAGGAAACAGAAGTTCTGACGTCTGTCCCCAAGTCTTGTGCAGTTGCTTACTTCATTTAATTCTCTCTCATTATCTCACTGTTCCCAAGTGGACACAGAGCTGAATATGTTGACTGTCCTTGCAGGGACTTTGCAAAGAGGAATGAGATGTAAGATTTCTGGTCATAAAGCAGTGGTTTAAATAAGAAGTGACAATAACTTATCCCCCTCTGTCTTAGAAGCAGAAAAATTGCCACCTTGTGAGTTTCCCCTGTGGACCTCTTAGCTGATGTAAATGTCTCCCCTATACCCCACTTCTTTGCACATCGCCCCCTGCTAGGAGTCGACCAACAGCTTCAGCTGTTCCCTTTCTAAGCATGCACTGTGGTTTGCAGACTGGTGGGGAATTTCTAGGGATTGATTGTAGCGGTTAGAACAGACACTGCCTGTGAATCTTGGGCCGGAGGAGAACATATCGTATCTCCCCCATTGTGCACTGGCTCTTACTGGACAGACCCTCAGGGATGCTGTCAAGCTTGAGTTCCCATGGCTGGTTCTCATCTTTCTTTTAGTTAAATCAGCTGTGACACCTGGGAAGGCCATGCATCCCCTAGGGGTCAAGGGAAAGCAGATGTTGCCAGCATGTTCTGGGGGGTTCCTGCCCCCAGAGATCAAAAGTATTCAAGGTCAGTCCATTTACTTTGCATAGACATGGAATGAAGAATGTCAAGGCTAGAGAGGACTAAAGAGGTTGTTTAGTCCAACCCCTTAAAGTAACATCACAAAATAATTTTATAGGAATGGAGAGATTCACCCTACAGCTATAACTATCCACATGTGATTGAATGATGCTGTCTTGACTTTAAATACAAACAAACAAACAAACAAACTGATTGCTGTTGAGTTGATTTGATTCATGGTGACCCTATGCCTGTCAGAATTGAATGGCTGTAATTGCCAGCCTTTTCTTCTGAGGCACCACTGGGTAGATTTGAACTGCCAACCTTGCAGTTAGTGAAAAAAAAAAAAAAAAAAGCCAAACTCACTGCCGTTGAGTTGGTTCCGACTCATAACAACCCCTCCTTGGGTTTCTACTTCTCTACGGAAGTAGATTGCCCAGTCTTCCTTCTGAGGAGTGGCTTGGGGTTTGAACTGCCAGCCTTCTGGTTAGCAGTCAAATGCCTTAAGCACTACGCCACAGCACAAAGCGTTTTTGCCACTAAGGGACCTTCAGTAATAATAATATCCATGATAATATGATTAGAAACATTAGTAGGAAGTAGCACAGGTTTCCAAAAATGTGGGAGCCTTCTTAGTAAGTCACTGCTTTGTAATAAAGCAGAACTGTCATGCTGAACACCATTAAAGTGAACCAGTAAATACATACATTCTTAAATGCCTATATGCTTGAAAAGTAAAGGAAGAACATTCTTGCATAGTATCAGATGGCAACTCTGGAGGTGCTTTCTAAATGACTTCTATTTATTTCTTTGCTCAGAAAAGAGAGTCTTCTTCTCATTTCCTTAATCTGGCACTGGAGAGAAGGGTCAGTTTCCCTGTTTTGTGGGAATTGGTTGGTGTTGTATATGGAGATCAGTTCAGGTCAGGCCTGGGCTGGATAGTTGCATCAAGTTAAACCTCGATGCCAGCTGTCTTTCTGTTCTCTTCCTCTCTGGGTTTCTCCCTGCAGAACCCAGGTTGGGTACCTGCCTGGTGCCCACTACTTCCTACCCTAACACCCTCTCTGACCTCATCTCTCACTTAGTGTCCTGTTCTCCAGACCCCTCAGATTTCTTCTGCTCCACCAATATTTTCCTGGCCTGTGTCATGTAACCCCAAGGCCTGTTCCCTGGAATAAGTCAAGTTAAAGTGTTATAGAGTAGCAGTGGCATTATTTACTCCTCTTCTTAAACATTTACATTTTAAAGCTTTTAATCCCTTTAATCTAAAATGTAAGTGGAGTGAATATTTGAAGAAAGAGTGGGGAAAATACCTTTACCTTTCTGGATGATATTTTGGGTCCTTCAAATACCCTCAGATAGGGAACACCATCCATGCACAAGCCAAGGGCTAAGTCCATTCCTCTGCCCATTGCTCCTGAGGAAAGTTAAACTGACTTTTATTCCAGACTTGTCACCTGTCTGTCAGTTTGTTGTACTGTAGTGTCTTGCATGTTGCTATGATGCTAGAAGCTAGACCACTGGTATTTGAAATATCAGCTGGTTCATCCTTGATGGACAGGTTTCAGTGGAGCTTCCTGGCCAAGACAGACTAGGAAGAAAGGCCTGGCAATCTATTTCAGAAAATCAGCCAGTGAAAACCCTACAGATCACAACAGAATGCTGTCTGATACAGTGCTAGAAGATGAGCCCCCTGATTTGAAAGTTGTTTTCCCCCTGTACTGGCAGAAATCAGATCTTGTTCTCCCTAAGGACAGTTCCTACCACTTCAGTAGCAGGCAAGAGGGTGTATACACTGGATCTGGAGGAATGGTCCTCTGATACAGGGAGGAAGTGAGCAAAACGTTGGCCTTGGGTTGTATCAAGGGCATCTCTGGGCTGCCAGGGAGAATGTGTATAATATAACACCTACCCAGTTCCTGTTTCTGGGATTTGGGACTGAGACCTACCATTAGGAAGAACTAGGCATCTTCTTGCCCCTCTTATCCTTGCTTTCTCCTAGAAAGATGGGGGTGCCACTTCAGCTTGGGGGAAACAGCCCAACTTGGGCCTTCCTAGATGTGAGCTCTGGTAGCATAGTGCCTAAGGCACTTGACTACTCACTAGAAGGCTGGCGGTTCAAACCCACCAGCCACTCCTCGGAAGGAAGGTTGGGCAATCCTACTTCCGTAGTGATACTGCCTTGGAAACCCAAGGAGGGGTCGCTATGAGTTGGGGCCGACTCGACGGCACATAACAACAATAACAAGATGTGAGCGCAGCTCCAGCCTCCATGGTGACTCATCACTTAAATTCACCCAGTCAACTTCTGCTCCACACCCTCTGCTTCCTAGTACCTCATGTTCCCCTCAGTATAATTCCCTTTCCACCCTACCCCACCCTTCCCCTCTGCCTTCAGAAGAATATTATGAGGCTGAGTTTAGGTGGATAAAATGGACCACCTACATGATTTCCAAATTCCGTATAATTGATATTACTTATCAGCCACCAGTCAACTCCATCCCCTCTGCTGACAGAGATAACAACTGTAAAAACATATTTTGAGAGGAATACTGCAGGGGAGGTATTTGAGCAGCCTTTGCCAATGGGATAGTCACTGTGGAGGCAAATGGAAACCTCTGACCCTTGCTGAACTGCCCTGTGTGTACACTCTGTGGATGATTCCTCTCATGGAGCAGCCAACCAAACTGGTTTGCAGTCAAATGCTTTAGGCACTGTGCCACCAAAGCTCCTTGGCACATAGTAAGGGTTCAATAAACAGTAGTTGCTAGCACTGTCGTTATTGTTCCTTCTACCTCGTATAACAATTATGAAAGCAAAGTGATGTTCTCCCAATTTTGCAGATAAAGAAGCAGGCTTAGAGGAGCCTGCCCGTTCACAGAGCCCGTGGTTCACAATAATGGGATTCAAACCCAGGCCTATCTAACGCCAAAGTAAGGGTCTTTTCCACTCTGCCATCCTATTCCCCCTAATAAACTGTTGATACCAAACCAAGCTGATTTCTAGAATTTTAATTTTTAAAAACTTCTGGAGCATGTCCTGGCTATTGGATGTTGTTGTTGTTATGTGCCGTCGAGTCAGACCTGACTCACAGCAACCCCTCCTTGGGTTTCCGAGGCTGTGTCACTATGCAAGTAGATTGCCCAACCTTCCTTCCAAGGAGTGTCTGGTGTGTTTGAACCACCAGCCTTCTGGTTAGCAGTCAAGTGCCTTAGGCACTATATTACCAGAGCTCCTGGCTATTGGATAGGGACAAGTTTTTCCTTCATCCCAGGAAAAGGTGATTTAGCAAGAAGTAGGAGGGTGTCAAAGTCCCTTGGTGGTGCAGACGGTAATGCATTCTGCTGTAACTGGGAACTTGCAGGTTCCAGTCTACCTCAGAAGAAAGGTCTGGTGATCTTTTTTAAAAAATCAGCCATTGGAAACCCTGTGGGGCACAGTTCTACTCTGACACAGATGGGGTTGCTGTGAGTTGGAATCAACTAGACAGCAACTGGTTTTTAGAGAGGTTCAGGGCTCCAGCTATGAATGGATGTGGCTTAGGGTAGGATTTTAGGTCCATCAGGAAACCCAGAAAGCCAGGCTAGAAAACATGGCAGAAACCTGCCTGGACCTCTGGCAGAGATTAGGGGGAAATTGCCTCTAGGTGATTTTGGAAGTTAGAAAGTGAGGTGAAGAGGAAGCCTTAGCACCCTTTGATTCTTAGAGTGTAAGCCTGCTGCTTGGCTGAACATATCATATGTGTGTGTGTGTGTGTGTAAAAAAGAGTAAAGTTGAGAAACAAAACAACAAACAGACTCAATGCCCTGGAGTGAGTTCTGACTCATAGCAATCCAACAGGACAGAGTAGAATTGCCCCATAGGTTTTCTAATGCTGTAAATCTTTAAGGAAGTAGACCGCCACATCAGCTGGTGGGTTCAGACTGCCCACTTTTTAGTTAACAGCTGCCCCCGGGGATGGCCTCAGGGCCTCGGGCAGTCAGCTGCCACACCCAAGGCTGGCGGTTCAAACCCACCGGCTGCTCCCCGCCAGGTAGATGGGCCATCTCTTTAGGAGCTCTGGTAGCATAGTGCCTAAGGCACTTGACTGCTAACCAGAAGGCTGGTGGTTCAAACCCACCAGCCACTCCTCGGAAGGAAGGTTGGGCAATCCTACTTCCGTAGTGATACTGCCTTGGAAACCCAAGGAGGGGTCGCTATGAGTCGGGGCTGACTCGACGGCAAACAACAACAACAACTGACTCGACGGCAAACAACAACAACAACAACTGAGCACTTAACCACCATACATCAGGTGGGAAGAGGATTGAATTGGCATGTTGTGATAGGCATAATGAGCTTTGTATGGGTTGAGTATAGTGTGAGGTGGCAGTTTGACTGTGAATGCAACTGTCCTGCAGGCATTGGACTTGAGAATTGGAGAGAAGTTGAGGCTCAAAGTTGCCAGCACAGGGAGGTGATTGTTGAAGCCATAAGACAGAATGAGTTCATCTTAGAGGAGACAGAAGGCAAAGCCTTGAGGGTTTGGCTGCATTTGAGGCAGAGGGAGGGACAAGAAGCCCCAGCAGACAGAGAAGGAGCCAGTGGAAATGTGGGCAGGAAAGTGCAGGAGGGCAGGACCCACAAAGACTGCTAGGAGGAAAAGGGCAGCAGTGACCCAGCTGAAATTCACACAGCAGAAAGAACTCTGGATTTGGCAAGGAGGAGGCTATTCATGATTCCAGGATGCACTTTCCTAATTTCTTCACATCTCCATCTGTAGCCATCTACAATTAGAATTTATGTTCTGACTGAGAGATCTATGGTCATCAAAGTAGAAGTTGCATTCATTGTGCAGGATCTGGTAAGGCAAGAAAATCTAATCCATTTTAGAAAACATAGAAGCGACATGCATTTTCTTGCAGGCATTGGTTTGTCTAACTATCTTAGTCCCTTTCCTGCTTAATTCACCTAGTCTAAAGTCTCTGGGTGGCACACACTATTTGCAGTAGGCTACTGGTTGGAGGTCTGAATCCACCTCCTAGTGCCATGGGAGAAAAACCTGGTGATCTGCTTCCGTAAAGATCACAGGCATGAAAACTCTGGAGAAGTTCTACTCTTTAGCACATTGGGCCACCATGGGTTGGAGTCAACTCAAAGACAATGTATTATTATTATTTTTTTCCCAGTTAGTTCAGGTTTTATTCCATGGTGTAAATATAGTCCACGAGGCCCCTGGGGACAGACAGGGAGGAAGGATTCTAAGAACACTTGGTGGCTTGGGGTCTGATTCTACATAATGAAAAGTCAAAGACTTTTCTTCCCTTGAAAATACGTAACTTTATATATTTATATATTACCCTAATTGGTCTTGACATTGCAAATGAGTAGAGCAAAGTAGATATATTCCCAATTTAAATTTTGGACACTAAGAAGGAGAAAGTTTGAATGATGTGCCTGAATGTTCAAAGTGCTTTATCATTGCTTAGTTTATTAGTCAGTTTGTGTAGTGACTTTTAAAAGTTCTTTAAAAGTCTCTAATTTGGTTAGAGACATACTGCTTAAGAATGAAAAATAGGTCATTAAAATAATAAAAGAATTAATTTAATTATCTTCTTTGGCTGATGGGAACCTCTAAAACTGGGAAAAAATTCAAGCTGGGGTTTCCAATAAATTAGGCTGTTTATTAAATGGCACAGAAGTCAACAATAAATCATGTTGCCTATGGAAGCAGCATTTAAAAGGCAGGGCTGCTTTGCTTGGAGGAGATTGGAGGGAGTCTTGGTACTAGGTCCTTGGTCAAGTCCCTCAGCTTATTTTATTCTTAGATATCTGGAAAGAGCCCGGAAGGGAAGGTGCTCCAGAAAGAGCAGGGACATAGGAACTAAGAGATCTGGAACATTATACTGGCTTGTACTCCAGACAGAGCACCTCGTGTTCTGGGTCTCAGTTCCCACACTATTGTCAAACTTGGTTAATAAACCCTGCGTTCCTCCCAGGTTTGTTGGGAAGGTAAGATATGGAAAAGTGCTTTGGAAACCATCAAGGACCATGCAAAGTAAGGTATGGTTAAGCTAGGCTTTCTATTTTTAGAAAATATTGGGGTTTGAAGGAGCCCAAAAAATGAGCATCTGATTTCTCACCTATGTTCTGATTCACTGAGTCAAAAGATTATTATTATTTTTTTTAACTGATAAAGATGATTCTGCTGGAGAAAGTGATGATTCCAAGTCTCAGAATTAGATGGATTTACCCATCCAGGCAGGGACACGTGGCCCTGAGAAACCGTAGCCCATGTCTGAGGGGCCTGACACTCTCAAATGTTTAGCTTTGATAAGAAGACACAACTAGGGCCCCCTGTGGTTAGCTGGGTCCCAAGAGGATAAGGGGAGAGAGGGTGCAACTAAGCTGGGCATGCTCACTTCCTTTCCCACAAACACTATTCAGAGTTTACTCCATCCCTGGGCATGTATGAGTGAGGGGCTAGGGAGAGGCTGGAAGAGCCTCTACACAGAAGCTGGAGCACTAACAGAAGGAGGCTCCTCCAACAGGTAGTGTCATTTAGAAGTAGCTTAGTACCCAAGGCTGAGAACTAGAGCCGGTCCTGTGGGCTTTGAATTCAATAAAGCACATTTATGTTCAGGATAAGGAGCCCTGGTGGTGCAGTGGTTAAGTGCTTGGGTGCTAATCGAAAGGTCTACAGTTCGAACCCCCCCAGACGCTCTGCAGGAGAAAGATGTAGCAGTTTGCTTCTGTAAAGACTTAAAACCTTTGTAACCCTATGGGGCAGTCTATTCTGGCCTATAGGGTTGCTGTGAGTTGGAGTTGACTTGATGGCATATAGGTTTGGATATTTTGTTTGTTTATATTCAGGATGCTTTACATTACTCCCAGGTGTTTCTTGTCCATAGCCTGTGACAGGTATATTTAGGTCTTACCTTAGGAACATCTGGGAAAAGGCTTGCAAAGGGAACTAAAGTAAGATATCTGGGATAGAGGATTCATGTTTTATATTAGAGACTCTTAATGATTTGTGGTCATTACAAATGAACTCTTTATTTGCCTTTTGTGGATCTCAATGATTTATCATCAAAAGTGATTTATATTCGGAATCCTATTTGCTACGTACCTGAGTGCAGTCTGCCTTTTCCACATGTTGTTTTATAGTTTGTGTATGTTGTTGTTGTTGTTATGTGCCGTTAAGTTGGACCCGACTCATAGCGACCCCTCCTTGGGTTTCTGAGGCTGTATCACTACGGAAGTAGATTGCCCAACCTTCCTTCCAAGGAGTGGCTGGTGGGTTTGAACCTCCAGCCTTCTGGTTAGCAGTCAAGTACCTTAGGCACTACACTAAAGATTTCTCTCTAAGGGTGAGCCATCTCTGAGTTTTGTTTTTATGATACCTCCTTACAGCTAAAACTACTAGAATCTAAAAGTTAATGACTCATGCTTAGATGAGAAAAGAAGCATTAACAGTTAACAGTAAATTACTTTTTTGTTTATACTTTAAATGTCACAGCTAATCACTTGTTTCTATTTAGATGAACTGTCTTAGTCAAGGCCATCAGAATTAAAGAAAAAAGGGTAATATGTTTGCTGTTCCAGTGCCTTGTGACACTTTCAATGACTTATACCTACAATCATATACACACATAAAATTGAACTCAAATGAGATTTGGGATTAGGAATGAGAAATATGTATTCTAACCATAATTCAAGATTAGTTGTATGTGATGCATTTGTATGTGTGTAAAATGTCACATTACATAAAATTTACAAAGAGTTGGTGTGCAAGTTTTTCTCTTAGCACTCCTTTTAAATTTTATTTACAACCTTTAGTCTCCAATGCCTGCATGTTCTTAGTATATTTACTAGTAGTGTGATTTTAAGTAAGTCACTTGTCCTCTCAGTCTATTTCTATTATCTGTAAAACCAAAAACAGAACAAAAGAAACCTCATTGCTGTTGAGTCAGTCATGACTCATAGCGACCTCTCCTTGGGTTTCCGAGATAGTATCTCTGCCATAGTAGATTGCCCAATCTTCCTTCTGATGAGTGGCTGGTGGGTTCGAACCACCAGCCTTCTGGTTAACAGTCAAATGCCTTAGGCACTACACCACCAGAGGTCCCTATAAAGCAGAGTTAATTATATCATTAAGGATGTCTTTGGCTGCAAGTAAGAAAAATCTGGACTCAGCTAATTTAAAACAATGAAGAAATGTACTATCTCATAAGGCACGAAAGCAAAAGCTAGGACAGCTTGAGTTACCACATAATCAGGACTCTGGTCCTCTCTGTCAAGGGTTCTCTTGGCTTGGCCATTCTCTGTGTTGAGCTTTTATCCTTAAGCTGTCTTACCTCATGGCTACAAGATGATTATGGCAGTTCAAGTTATCAACTCCAGATGCAACAAAATCCAAAGGAGAGGGATGTTCTCTCGTCCTGTGAGACTTAATTAGAACAAAACAAATGTTCTCATGAGCAGCCTCCATTTTCCTCACCCAACCAGCAGACTTTCGTTAATGTATCATTGGCCAAAAGTGTGTCACAGGCTTGCACCTGGCAAAGGGAGTGGGCTCTCTTAGTTATTTTAGCCAATAAATCTTCAAGAACCACCTCTTGAAACTGAACTGTGATAGTCCCTTCTAAAGTAATGGCCATGTGAAACTGTGGAACTTCAACAAAATTGGGGTTCAGCAGTAATGGGAGAAGAATATAGGCAATCAACAGAATAAACTGTGAAGGATTATTATGAGGAGTAGATAGCATAAAATATACTTTAATGAATTAATACATATAAAGCTCTTTGAGCAATGCCTAACAAGTTGCCATAGAGTTGATTCTGATTCATTGTGATCACATGTGTTTCACAGTGGAAATATACATGAGATTTTTGAGGGCTATGACTTTTTGGAAGTACATTGCTAGGCCTTTTTTCCAAGGCACTTTTGAGTAGATTCAAACTGCCAATTCTTGACTTAGTTGCCCAGCACTTAACCATTTGTGCTACCCAGGAACTCCTGAACAGTGCCTGGAATATGGAAAGTGCTATATATATGTATGTATGTGTATGTGTATATATATATATGTGTGTGTGTGTGTGTGTGTATACACACCCATATATATAGACACACAGGGAGCTCTGGTAGCAGAGTGTCTAAGGCACTTGACTGCTAACAAGAAGGCTGGTGGTTCAAACCCACCAGCCACTCCTGAGAAGGAAGATGGGGCAATCTACTTCCGTAGTGATACCGCCTCGGAAACCCAAGGAGGGGTTGCTATGACTTGGGTCCGACTCCATGGCATATAACAACAACAACATAGACACACACACATACACAC